>NW_027254515.1:172500-252500 GCF_044704955.1 Pristiophorus japonicus
TAACCCTAACCCAAACCCTAACCCTAAATGATGATGATGAGCTAACCCAAACCCTAACCCTAACCCTAACCCTAAACTTAAACCTAAACTTAAATGATGATGATGAATTAACACTAACCCTAACCCTAACCCTAATCCTAAGCCTAATCCTAACCCTAAATGATGATGATGAACTTACCCTAACCCTATCCCTAACCCTAACCCTAACCCTAAATGATGATGATGAACTAACCCTAAGCCTAAACCTAACCCTAGCCCTAAATGATGATGATGAACTATACCTAACCCGAACACTAACCCTAACCCTAACCTTAATCCTAACCCTAACCCTAACCCTAAATTATGAAGATGAACTAACCCTAATCCTAACCCTAATCCTAACCCTAACCCTAAACTTAACCCTAATACTAACCCTAACCCTAAATGATGATGATGAACTAACCCTAACCCTAACACTAACCCTAACACTAATCCCAACCCAACCCTAAATGATGATGGTGAACTAAAGCTAACCCTAACCCTAAACTCTAACCCTAACCATACCGCTATCCCTAACTGATGATGATGAACTAACCCTAACCCTAACCCTAACCCTAACCCCAACCCTAACCCTAACCCTAACAGTAAATGCTAACCCTAACCCTAAATGATGATGATGAACTAAACCTAACACTAACCCTAACCCTAACCCCAACCCTAATCCTAACCCTAACCCTAAATGATGATGATGAACTAACCCTAACCCTAACCCTAACCCTAAGCCTAACTCTAACCCTAACCCTAACCCTAACCCTAAATGATTAAGATGAACTAACCCTAACCCTAAACCTAACCCTAAACCCAACCCTAACCCTAACCTTAACCCTAAACCTAGCCCTAACCCTAAGCCGAAGCCTAAATGATGATGATGAACTAACCCAAACTCTAACCCTAACCCTAACCCTAACCCAACCCTAACCCTAAATGATGATGATGAACTAAACCTAACCCTAATCCTAACCCTAACCCTAACACTAACAGTAACCCTAGCCCTACCCCTAACCCTAAATGATGATGATGAACTAACCCAAACTCTAATGCTAACCCTAACCCTAAATGATAATGATGAACTAACCCTAAACCCAACCCTAACCCAACAATAACCCTAAATGGTGACGATGAACTAACCCTAACCCAACCCTAACCCTAACCCTAACCCTAAATGATGATGATGAACTAACCCTAACCCTAACCCTAACCATAAATGATGATGATGAACTAACCCTAACCCCAACCCTAACCCTAGCCCTAACCCTAACCCTAACCCTAAACCTAAAACTAAACCTAAATGATGATGATGAACTAACCCTAAACCTAGCCCTATCCCTAACCCTAAGCCTAAATGATGATGATGAACTAACCCAAACTCTAACCCTATCCCTAACCCGAACACAACCCTAACCCTAAATGATGATGATGAACTAACTCTAATCCTAACCCTAACCCTAAACTTAACCCTAACCCTAAATGATGATGATGAACTAACCCTAACCCCAACCCTAACCCTAGCCCTAACCCTAACCCTAACCCTAAACCTAAAACTAAACCTAAATGATGATGATGAACTAACCCTAATCCTAACCCTAATCCTAACCCTAACCCTAACCCTAAATGATGATAATCAACTAAACCTAACCCTCACCCTAA
Organism: Pristiophorus japonicus; assembly: GCF_044704955.1. Classification (NCBI taxonomy): domain Eukaryota; kingdom Metazoa; phylum Chordata; class Chondrichthyes; family Pristiophoridae; genus Pristiophorus; species Pristiophorus japonicus. Next base: position 174,187 of record NW_027254515.1, read on the forward strand.
CCCCAACACTAACCCTAACCCTAACACTAAATGATGATGATGAACTAACCCAAACTCTAACCCTAACCCTAACCTTAACCCTAACCCTAACCCTAACCCTAACCCTAAACCTAACGCTAAACCTAAATGATGATGATGAACTAACCCTAACCCTAGCCCTAACCCTAACCCTACACCTAAATGATGATGATGAACTAACCCTAAACTTAACCCTAACCGTAACCCTAACGCTAACCCTAACCCTAGCCCTAACCCTAACCCTAAACCTAAATGATGATGATGAACTAACCCTAAACTTAACCCTAACCGTAACCCTAACGCTAACCCTAACCCAAACCCTAACCCTAAATGATGATGATGAGCTAACCCAAACTCTAACCCTAACCCTAACCCTAACCCAACAATAACCCTAAATGGTGACGATGAACTAACCCTAACCCTAACCCTAACCCTAACCCTAAATGATGATGATGAACTAACCCTAAACCTAGCCCTAACCCTAACCCTAACATTAAATGATGATGATGAACTAACCCAAACTCTAACCTTAACCCTAACACTAACTCAACCATAACCCTAAATGATGATGATGAACTAACCCTAAACCCAACCCCAACCCGAACCCTAACCCTAAATGTTGATGATGAACTAACCCTAACCCTAACCCTAGGATTATCATTTAGGATTAGTGTTAGTTCATCATCATCATTTAGGGTTAGGGTTATGGTTACGGTTACGGTTAAGTTTAGGGTTAGGGTTAGTTAGAGTTAGTTCATCATCATCATTTAGGGTTAGGGTTGGGTTAGGTTTGGGTTATGGTTAGGGTTAGGGTTGGAGTTCGGGTTAGGGTTAGGTCATCATCATCATTTAGGGTTAGGGTTAGGGTTAGGGTTGGGTTTAGTGTTAGTTCATCATTATCATTTAGGGTTAGGGTTAGCATTAGAGTTTGGCTTAGTTCATCATCATCATTTAGGGTTAGGGGTAGGGTTAGGGATAGTGTTAGGGTTAGGGTTTGGATTAGGGTTAGGGTTAGTTCATCATCATCATTTAGGGTTAGGGTTGGGTTAGGGTTAGGTTTGGGTTAGAGTTTGGGTTAGTTCATCATCATCATTTAGGCTTAGGGTTAGGGTTAGGGCTAGGTTTAGGGTTAGGGTTAGGGTTAGGGTTGGGGATAGGGTTAGGGTTAGGGTTAGGGTTAGTTCATCTTAATCATTTAAGGTTAGGGTTAGGGTTAGAGTTAGGCTTAGGGTTAGGGTTAGGGTTAGGGTTAGTTCATCATCATCATTTAGGGATAGGGGTAGGATTAGGGTTAGAGTTAGAGTTGGGGTTAGGGTTAGTTCATCATCATCATTTAGGGTTAGGGTTAGGGTTAGGGTTAAGTTTAGGGTTAGGGTTAGGATTAGGGTTAGGCTTAGGGTTAGTTCATCTTCATCATTTAGGGTTAGGGTTAGGTTTAGGATTAAGGTTAGGGTTAGGGTTAGGGTTAGGGTTAGGTTTAGTTCATCATCATCATTTAGGGCTAGGGTTAGGGTTAGGCTTAGGGTTAGTTCATCATCATCATTTAGGGTTCGGGTTAGGGTAAGGGTTAGGGATAGGGTTAGGGATAGGGTTAAGGTTAGTGTTAGTGGTAGGGTTAGGGTTAGGGTTAGGGTTCGGGTTAGGTTTAGATCATCATCATCATTTAGGGTTAGGGTTAGGGTTGGAGTTAGGGTTACGGTTAGGATTACGGTTAGTTCATCATCATCATTTAGGGTTAGGTTTAGGTTTAGGGTTAGAGTTAGGGTTAGGGTTAGGGTAAGTTCATCATCTTCATTTAGGGTTAGGATTAGGCTTAGGATTAGGGTTAGGGTTAGGGTTAGGGTTAGGGTTCGGGTTTGGGTTAGGGTTAGGGTTAGGGTTAGGGTTGGGGTTATGGTTAGGGTTAGGGTTGGGGTTATGGTTAGGGTTAGGGTTAGGGTTAGGGTTAGGGTTAGGGTTAGGGTTAGGGTTAGGATTAGGGTTAGGGTTAGGTTTAGGGTTAGGTTTAGGGTTAGGGTTAGGTTTATGGTTAGGGTTAGGTTTGGAGTTAGGCTTAGGGGTAGGGTTAGGGTTAGGGTTAGTGTTAGGGTTAGAGTTTGGGTTAGTTCATCATCATCATTTAGGCTTAGGGTTGGGGTTAGGGCTAGGTTTAGGGTTAGTTCATCATCATCATTTAGGTTTAGTTTAGCGATAGGATTAGGGTTAGGGTTAGGGTTAGGGTTTGGGGTTAGGGTTAGTTCATCATCATCATTTAGTGTTACGGTTGGGGTTAGGGTTAGTTCATCATCATCAGTTAGGGTTAGCGTTAAGGTTTGGGTTAGGGTTAGGGTTTGGCTTAGGGTTAGTTCATCATCATCATTTAGGGTTAGGATTATTGTTAAGTTTAGGGTTAGGGTTAGGATTCGAGTTAGTTCATCATCATCATTTAGGGTTAGGGTTAGGGTTAGGGATAGTTCATCATCATCATTTACGGTTAGGGTTAGGGTTAGGGTTGGGTTTAGTGTTAGTTCATCATCATCATTTAGGGTTAGGGTTAGCATTAGAGTTTGGGTTAGTTCATCATCATCATTTAGGGTTATGGTTGGGTTAGGGTTAGCTTTAGAGTTTGGGTTAGTTCATCATCATCATTTAGGTTTAGGGTTAGGGTTAGGGTTAGTGTTGGGGTTAGGGTTAGGGTTAGGGTTAGGGTTAGTTCATCTTAATCATTTAGGGTTAGGGTTAGGGTTAGGGCTAGGGTTAGAGTTTGGGTTAGTTCATCATCATCATTTAGGTTTAGGTTTAGGGTTAGGATTTGTGTTGGGGTTAGGGTTAGGGTTAGGGTTAGGGTTAGTTCATCTTAATCATTTAGGGTTAGGGTTAGGGTTAGGGTTAGAGTTAGGGTTAGGGTTAGGGTTAGGGTTAGTTCATCATCATCATTTAGGGTTAGGGTTAGGATTAGGGTTGTGTTTAGGGTTAGTTCATCATCATCAAAGTTTCTATAGGTATGTAAAGAGAAAGAGGTTAGTAAAGACAAACGTAGGTCCCCTGCAGTCAGAATCAGGGGAAGTCATAACGGGGAACAAAGAAATGGCAGACCAATTGAACAAGTACTTTGGTTCGGTATTCACTAAGGAGGACACAAACAACCTTCCGGATATAAAAGTGGTCAGAGGGTCTATTAAGGAGGAGGAACTGAGGGAAATCTTTATTAGTCGGGAAATTGTGTTGGGGAAATTGATGGGATTGAGGGCCGATAAATCCCCAGGGCCTGATGGACTGCATCCCAGAGTACTTAAGGAGGTGGCCTTGGAAATAGCGGACGCATTGACAGTCATTTTCCAACATTCCATTGACTCTGGATCAGTTCCTATCGAGTGGAGGGTAGCCAATGTAACCCCACTTTTTAAAAAAGGAGGGAGAGAGAAAGCAGGGAATTATAGACCGGTCAGCCTGACCTCAGTAGTGGGTAAAATGATGGAATCAATTATTAAGGATGTCATAGCAGCGCATTTGGAAAATGGTGACATGATAGGTCCAAGTCAGCATGGATTTGTAAAAGGGAGATCATGCTTGACAAATCTTCTGGAATTTTTTGAGGATGTTTCCAATAAAGTGGACAAAGGAGTACCAGTTGATGTGGTATATTTGGACTTTCAGAAGGCTTTCGACAAGGTCCCACACAGGAGATTAATGTGCAAAGTTAAAGCACATGGGATTGGGGGTAATGTGCTGACGTGGATTGAGAACTGGTTGTCAGACAGGAAGCAAAGAGTAGGAGTAAATGGGTACTTTTCGGAATGGCAGGCAGTGACTAGTGGGGTACCGCAGGGTTCTGTGCTGGGGCCCCAGCTGTTTACATTGTACATTAATGATTTAGACGAGGGGATTAAATGTAGTATCTCCAAATTTGCGGATGACACTAAGTTGGGTGGCAGTGTGAGCTGCGAGGAGGATGCTATGAGGCTACAGAGTGACTTGGATAGGTTAGGTGAGTGGGCAAATGCGTGGCAGATGAAGTATAATGTGGATAAATGTGAGGTTATCCACTTTGGTGGTAAAAACAGAGAGACAGACTATTATCTGAATGGTGACAGATTAGGAAAAGGGAAGGTGCAACGAGACCTGGGTGTCATGGTACATCAGTCATTGAAGGTTGGCATGCAGGTACAGCAGGCGGTTAAGAAAGCAAATGGCATGTTGGCCTTCATAGCGAGGGGATTTGAGTACAGGGGCAGGGAGGTGTTGCTACAGTTGTACAGGGCCTTGGTGAGGCCACACCTGGAGTATTGTGTACAGTTTTGGTCTCCTAACTTGAGGAAGGACATACTTGCTGTTGAGGGAGTGCAGCGAAGATTCACCAGACTGATTCCCGGGATGGTGGGACTGACCTATCAAGAAAGACTGAATCAACTGGGCTTGTATTCACTGGAGTTCAGAAGAGTGAGAGGGGACCTCATAGAAACGTTTAAAATTCTGACGGGTTTGGACAGGTTGGATGCAGGAAGAATGTTCCCAATGTTGGGGAAGTCCAGAACCAGGGGTCACAGTCTAAGGATAAGGGGTAAGCCATTTAGGACCGAGATAAGGAGAAACTTCTTCACCCAGGGAGTGGTGAACCTGTGGAATTCTCTACCACAGGAAGTAGTTGAGGCCAATTCACTAAATATATTCAAAAGGGAGTTAGATGAAGTCCTTACTACTCGGGGGATCAAGGGGTATGGCGTGAAAGCAGGAAGTGGGTACTGAAGTTTCATGTTCAGCCATGAACTCGTTGAATGGCGGTGCAGGCTAGAAGGGCTGAATGGCCTGCTCCTGCACCTATTTTCTATGTTTCTATGTTTCTATGTTTCATCATTTAGGGTTAGGGTTAGCATTAGAGTTTGGGTTAGTTCATCATCATCATTTAGGGATAGGGGTAGGGTTAGGGTTAGAGTTAGAGTTAGGGTTAGGGTTAGCTTTAGTTCACCATCATCATTTAGGGTTAGAGTTAGTGTTAGGGTTAGTTCATCTTCATCATTTAGGGTTCGGGTTAGGGTTAGGGTTAAGTTTAGGGTTAGGGTTAGGATTAGGGTTAGGATTATGGTTAGTTCATCTTCATCATTTAGGGTTAGGGTTAGGGTTAGGATTAAGGTTAGGGTTAGGGTTAGGGTTAGGTTTAGATCATCATCATGATTTAGGGCTAGGGTTAGGGTTAGGCTTAGGGTTAGTTCATCATCATCATTTAGGGTTCGGGTTAGGGTAAGGATTAGGGTTAGGTTTAGGGATAGGTTTAAGGTTAGTGTTAGTGGTAGGGTAGGGTTAGGGTTAGGGTTAGGGTTAGGTTTAGATCATCATCATCATTTAGGTTTAGGGTTAGGGTTAGGGTTAGGTTTAGATCATCATCATCATTTAGGTTTAGAGTTAGGGTTAGGGTTTGAGTTAGGGTTACGGTTAGGGTTACGGTTAGTTCATCATCATCATTTAGGGTTAGTGTTAGGTTTAGTGTTAGAGTTAGGGTTAGGGTTAGGGTTAGGGTAAGTTCATCATCTTCATTTAGGGTTAGGATTAGGCTTAGGATTAGGGTTAGGGTTGGGGTTAGGGTTAGGGTTAGGGTTAGGGTTAGGGTTAGGGTTAGTTCATCATCAACATTTACGGTTAGGGTTCGGGTTGGGGTTGGGTTTAGGGTTAGTTCATCATCATCATTTAGGGTTAGGGTTGAGTTAGTGTTAGGGTTAGGGTTTGTGTTTGGGTTAGTTCATCATCATCATTTAAGGTTAGGGTTCGGGTTAGGGTTAGTTCATCATCATCATTTAGGGTTAGGGTTAGGGTTAGGGTTAGTTCATCGTCACCATTTAGGGTTATTGTTGGGTTAGGGTTAGGGTTAGGGTTAGAGTTTGGGTTCGCTCATCATCATCATTTAGGGTTAGAGTTAGGGTTAGGGTTAGCGTTAGGGTTACGGTTAGGGTTAAGTTTAGGATTAGTTCATCATCATCATTTAGGTTTAGGGTTAGAGTTAGGGTTAGGGTTAGGGTTAGGCTTAGGGTTAGGGTTAGGGTTAGGGTTAAGGTTAGGGTTGGGGTTAGGATTAATTCAGCATTATCATTTCGGGTTACGGATGGGGTTAGGATTAATTCATCATCATCATTTAGGGTTACGGTTGGGGTTAGGGTTAGTTCATCATCATCATTTAGGGTTAGGGTTGGGTTAGGGTTAGGGTTAGGGTTAGAGTTTGGGTTAGTTCATCATCATTTAGTGTTAGGGTTAGGGTTAGTGTTGGGGTTAGGGTGAGGGTTAGGTTTAGTTGATTATCATCATTTAGGGTTAGGGTTAGGATTAGGGTTAGGATTAGGGTTAGTTCATCATCATCATTTAGGGCTAGGGTTAGGGTTAGGGTTAAGGTTAGGATTAGGGTTAGAATTTGGGTTAGGGTTAGTTCATCATCATCATTTAGGGTTAGGGTTAGGGTTAGGGTTAAGTTTAGGGTTAGGGTTAGGATTAGAGTTAGTTCATCATCATCATTTGGGGTTAGGGTTTGGGTTAGGGTTAGCGTTAGGGTTACGGTTAGGGTTAAGTTTAGGGTTAGTTCATCATCATCATTTAGGTTTAGGCTTAGTGTTAGCGGTAGGGTTAGGGTTAGCGTTAGGGGTAGGGTTAGGGTTATGGTTAGGTTTAGGGTTAGGGTGAGTTCATCATCATCATTTAGGTTTAGGTTTAGGATTAGGGTTAGGGTTAGGGTTAGGGTTACGGCTGGGTGAGAGTTAGGGTTAGGGTTAGGGTTAGGGTTAGGGTTAGGGTTAGGGTTAGGGTTAGGGTTAGGGTTTTAAGGTTAGAATTAGGGTTAGGGTTAGTTCATCATCATCATTTAGGGTTAGGGTTAGGGTTAGGGTTAGGGTTAGGGTTAGGGTTAGGGTTAGGGTTAGGGTTACGGCTAGGGTTAGGGTTAGGGTTACGGTTAGTTCACCATCGTCATTTAGGGTTAGGGTTAGGGTTAGGGTTAGAATTAGGGTTAGGTTTAGTTCATCATCATCATTTAGGTTTAGGTTTAGGTTTAGGATTAGGGTTAGGGTTAGGGTTACGGCTGGGTGAGAGTTAGGGTTAGGGTTAGGGTTAGGGTTAGGGTTAGGGTTAGGGTTAGGGTTAGGGTTTGGGTTAGCGTTATGGTTAGGGTTAGGGTTAGGGTTAGGGTTAGGGTTACGGCTGGGTGAGAGTTAGGGTCAGGGTTAGGGTTAGGGTTAGGGTTAGGGTTAGGTTTAAGGTTAGAGTTAGGGTTAGGGTTAGGGTTAGGGTTAGGGTTAGGCTGAGTTCATCATCATCATTTAGGTTTAGGTTTAGGATTAGGGTTAGGGTTAGGGTTAGGGTTACGGCTGGGTGAGAGTTAGGGTTAGGGTTAGGGTTAGGGTTAGGGTTAGGGTTAGGGTTTGGGTTAGGGTTATGGTTAGGGTAAGGGTTTGGGTTAGGGTTAGGGTTAGGGTTAGGTTTAGGGTTAGGGTTAGGGTTAGGGTTAGAGTTGGGTTAGGGTTAGTTCATCGTCATCATTTAGGGTTAGGTTTGGGTTAGGGTTAGGGTTAGAGTTTGGGCAACTCATCATCATCATTTAGGGTTAGGGTTAGAGTTAGGTTTGTGCTAGGGTTAGTTCATCGTCATCATTTAGGGTTAGCGTTAGGGTTAGGGTTAGGGTTAGGGTTAGGGATAGCGTTAGGGTTAGGGTTAGGGTTGAGTTTAGGGTTAGTTCATCATCGTCATTTGGGTTTAGTGTTAGGGTTAGTGTTGGAGTTAGGGTTAGGGTTAGGGTTAGCATTAGGCTTAGTTCATCATCATCATTTAGGGTTAGGGTTAGGGTTAGGCTTTGGATTAGGGTTCGGGGTAGGGTTAGCATGAAAGTTAGCATTAGTTCATCATCATCATTTAGGGTTAGGCTTAGGGTTAGGGTTAGTGTTCGTGGTAGGGTTAGGGTTAGGGTTAGGGTTAGGGTTAGGGTTAGGCTTAGTTCATCATCATCATTTAGGGTTAGGGTTAGGGTTAGGCTTAGGATTCGGGTTAGTGGTAGAGTTAAGGTTAAGATTAGGGTTAGGGTGAGGGTTAGCGCCAAAGTTAGCATTAGTTCATCATCATAATTTCGGGTTAGGCTTAGGGTTAGGGTTAGTGTTCGTGGTAGGGTTAGGGTTAGGGTTAGGGTTAGGGTTAGGGTTAGGGTTAGGGTTAGTTCATCATCATCATTTAGGTTTAGGTTTAAGTTTAGGGTTAGTGTTAGGATTAGGGTTAAGATTACGGTTAGGGTTACGGTTAGGGTTAGGGTTAGGGTTGGGGTTAGATCATGTTCATCATTTAGGGTTAGGGTTAGGGTTAGGGTTCGGTTTAGGGTTAGTTCATCATGATCATTAGGGTTAGGGTTGGTTTAGTGTTAGGTTTAGGGTTAGAGTTTGGGTTAGTTCATCATCATCATTTAGGGATGGGTTAGGGTTCGAGTTAGTTCATCATCATTTAGGGTTAGGGTTAGTGTTAGGGTTAGGGTTAGGGTTAGGTTAGGGTTAGGGTTAGGCTTAGTTCATGATCATCATTTAGGTTTAGGTTTAGGATTAGGGTTAGGATTAGGGTTAGGGTTACGGCTGGGTGAGAGTTAGCGTTAGGGTTAGGGTTAGGGTTAGGGTTAGGGTTATGGTTAGGTTTAGAGTTAGGATTAGGGTTAGGGTTAGAGTTTGGGTTAGTTAGGGTTAGGGTTAGGGTTAGGGTTAGGGTTAGGGTTAGGGTTAGGGTTGAGTTTAGGGTTAGTTCATCATCATCATTTAGGTTTAGGGTTAAAGTTAGTGTTGGAGTTAGGGTTCGGGTTAGGGTTAGGGTTAGGGTTAGGGTTAGCGGTAGGGTTAAGGTTAGGATTAGGGTTAGGGTTAGGGTTAGCGTGAAAGTTAGCATTAGTTCATCATCATCATTTAAGGTTAGGGTTAGGATTAGGGTTAGTTCATCATCATCATTTAGGATTAGGGTTAGGGTTAAGGTTAGCGTTGGGTTAGGGTTAGTTCTTCGTCATCATTTAGGGTTAGCGTTAGGGTTAAGGTTAGGGTTAGGGTTAGGGTTAGTGTTAGGGTTAGGGTTAGAGTTGAGTTTAGGGTTAGTTCATCATCATCATTTAGGTTTAGGGTTAAAGTTAGTGTTGGAGTTAGGGTTCGGGTTAGGGTTAGGCTTAGGATTAGGGTTAGGGGTAGGGTTAAGGTTAGGATTAGGGTTAGGGTTAGGGTTAGCGCGAAAGTTAGCATTAGTTCATCATCATCATTTAGGGTTAGGCTTAGGGTTAGGGTTAGTGTTCGTGGTACGGTTAGGGTTAGGGTTAGGGTTAGGGTTAGGCTTAGTTAATCATCATCATTTAGGGTTAGGGTTAGGGTTAGGCTTAGGATTCGGGTTAGTGGTAGGGTTAAGGTTAAGATTAGGGTTAGGGTGAGGGTTAGCGCCAAAGTTAGCATTAGTTCATCATCATCATTTAGGTTTAGGTTTAAGTTTAGGGTTAGTGTTAGGATTAGGGTTAAGATTACGGTTAGGGTTACGGTTAGGGTTAGGGTTGGGGTTAGATCATGTTCATCATTTAGGGTTAGGGTTAGGGTTAGGGTTCGGTTTAGGGTTAGCTCATCATGATCATTAGGGTTAGGGTTGGTTTAGTGTTAGGTTTAGGGTTAGAGTTTGGGTTAGTTCATCATCATCATTTAGGGATGGGTTAGGGTTCGAGTTAGTTCATCATCATTTAGGGTTAGGGTTAGTGTTAGGGTTAGGGTTAGGGTTAGGTTAGGGTTAGGGTTAGGGTTAGGGTTAGGGTTAGGCTTAGTTCATGATCATCATTTAGGTTTAGGTTTAGCATTAGGGTTAGGATTAGGGTTAAGGTTACGGCTGGGTGAGAGTTAGGGTTAGGGTTAGGGTTAGGGTTAGGGTTAGGGTTATGGTTAGGTTTAGAGTTAGGATTAGGGTTAGGGTTAGAGTTTGGGTTAGTTCATCATCATCATTTAAGGTTAGGGTTATGATTAGGGTTAGTTCATCATCATCATATAGGATTAGGGTTAGGGTTAATTAGGGTTGGGTTAGGGTTAGTTCTTCGTCATCATTTAGGGTTAGCGTTAGGGTTAAGGTTAGGGTTAGGGTTAGGGTTAGGGTTGAGTTTAGGGTTAGTTCATCATCATCATTTAGGTTTAGGGTTAAAGTTAGTGTTGGAGTTAGGGTTAGGGTTAGGGTTAGGCTTAGGATTAGGGTTAGGGGTAGGGTTAAGGTTAGGATTAGGGTTAGGGTTAGGGTTAGCGTGAAAGTTAGCATTAGTTCATCATCATCATTTAGGGATGGGTTAGGGTTAGAGTTAGTTCATCATCATTTAGGGTTACGGTTAGTGTTAGAGTTAGGGTTAGGGTTAGGTTAGGGTTAGGGTTTGGGTTAGGGTTAGGGTTAGGGTTAGGTTAGGGTTAGGGTTTGGGTTAGGGTTAGGGTTAGGGTTAGGGTTAGGCTTAGGATTAGGGTTAGGCTTAGTTCATCATCATCATTTAGGGTTAGAGTTAGGGTTAAAGTTAGGGTTGGGTTAGAGTTAGTTCATCGTCATCATTTAGGGTTAGGGTTGGGTTAGGGTTAGGGTTAGGGTTAGAGTTTGGGCTAGCTCATCATCATCAATTAGGGTTAGGGTTAGAGTTAGGGTTGGGTTAGGGTTGGTTCATCGTCATCATTTAGGGTTAGCGTTAGGGTTAGGGTTAGGGTTAGGGTTAGGGATAGCGTTAGGGTTAGGGTTAGGGTTGAGTTTAGGGTTAGTTCATCATCATCATTTAGGTTTAGTGTTAGGGTTAGTGTTGGAGTTAGGGTTAGGGTTAGTGTTAGGGTTAGGGTTAGGCTTAGTTCATCATCATCATTTAGGGTTAGGGTTAGGGTTAGGCTTTGGATTAGGGTTAGCGGTAGGGTTAAGGTTAGGATTAGGGTTAGGGTTAGGGTTAGCATGAAAGTTAGCATTAGTTCATCATCATCATTTAGGGTTAGGCTTAGGGTTAGGGTTAGTGTTCGTGGTAGGGTTAGGGTTAGGGTTAGGGTTAGGGTTAGGGTTAGGGTTAGGGTTAGGGTTAGGCTTAGTTCATCATCATCATTTAGGGTTAGGGTTAGGGTTCGGCTTAGGATTCGGGTTAGTGGTAGGGTTAGGGTTAGGGTTAGGGTTAGGGTTAGGGTTAGGGTTAGGGTTAGGGTTAGTGTTATGGTTAGGGTTAGGGTTAGGGTTATTTCATGATCATCATTTAGGTTTAGGCTTAGGATTAGGGTTAGGCTTAGTTCATCATCATCATTTAGGGTTAGGGTTAGGGTTAAGGTTAGGGTTGGGTTAGAGTTAGTTCATCGTCATCATTTAGGGTTACGGTTGGGTCAGGGTTAGGGTTAGGGTTAGGGTTACGGGTGGGTGAGAGTTAGGGTTAGGGTTAGGGTTAGGGTTAGGGTTAGGGTTATGGTTAGGTTTAGGGTTAGGATTAGGGTTGGGTTAGGGTTAGGGTTAGAGTTTGGGTTAGTTCATCATCATCATTTAAGGTTAGGGTTAGGATTAGGGTTAGTTCATCATCATCATTTCGGGTTAGGGTTAGTTCATCGTCATCATTTAATGTTAGGTTTGGGTTAGGGTTAGGGTTAGGGTCAGAATTTAGGCTAGCTCATCATCATCATTTAGGGTTAGAGTTAGAGTTAGGGTTGGGTTAGGGTTAGTTCTTCGTCATCATTTAGAGTTAGCGTTAGGATTAAGGTTAGGGTTAGGGTTAGGGTTAGCGTTAGGGTTAGGGTTAGGGTTGAGTTTAGGGTTAGGGTTAGGGTTAGGGTTAGGGTTAGGGTTATGGTTAGGGTTAGGGTTAGGGTTATTTCATGATCATCATTTAGGTTTAGGCTTAGGATTAGGGTTAGGCTTAGTTCATCATCATCATTTAGGGTTAGGGTTAGGGTTAAGGTTAGGGTTGGGTTAGAGTTAGTTCATCGTCATCATTTAGGGTTACGGTTGGGTTAGGGTTAGGGTTAGAGTTTGGGCTAGCTCATCATCATCAATTAGGGATAGGGTTAGAGTTAGGGTTGGGTTAGGGTTGCTTCATCGTCATCATTTAGGGTTAGCGTTAGGGTTAGGGTTAGGGTTAGGGTTAGGGATAGCGTTAGGGTTAGGGTTAGGGTTGAGTTTAGGGTTAGTTCATCATCATCATTTAGGTTTAGTGTTAGGGTTAGTGTTGGAGTTAGGGTTAGGGTTAGTGTTAGGGTTAGGGTTAGGCTTAGTTCATCATCATCATTTAGGGTTAGGGTTAGGGTTAGGCTTTGGATTAGGGTTAGGGGTAGGGTTAAGGTTAGGATTAGGGTTAGGGTTAGGGTTAGCATGAAAGTTAGCATTAGTTCATCATCATCATTTAGGGTTAGGCTTAGGGTTAGGGTTAGTGTTCGTGGTAGGGTTAGGGTTAGGGTTAGGGTTAGGGTTAGGGTTAGGGTTAGGCTTAGTTCATCATCATCATTTAGGGTTAGGGTTAGGGTTAGGCTTAGGATTCGGGTTAGTGGTAGGATTAAGGTTAAGATTAGGGTTAGGGTGAGGGTTAGCGCCAAAGTTAGCATTAGTTCATCATCATCATTTAGGGTTAGGCTTCGGGTTAGGGTTAGTGTTCGTGGTAGGGTTAGGGTTAGGGTTAGGGTTAGGGTTAGGGTTAGTTCATCATCATCATTTAGGTTTAGGTTTAAGTTTAGGGTTAGTGTTAGGATTAGGGTTAAGATTACGGTTAGGGTTACGGTTAGGGTTAGGGTTAGGGTTAGAACATATTCATCATTTAGGGTTAGGGTTAGGGTTAGGGTTCGGTTTAGGGTTAGTTCATCATGATCATTAGGGTTAGGGTTGGTTTAGTGTTAGGTTTAGGGTTAGAGTTTGGGTTAGTTCATCATCATCATTTAGGGATGGGTTAGGGTTCGAGTTAGTTCATCATCATTTAGGGTTAGGGTTAGTGTTAGGGTTAGGGTTAGGGTTAGGTTAGGGTTAGGGTTAGGGTTAGGGTTAGTGTTAGGGTTAGGGTTAGGCTTAGTTCATGATCATCATTTAGGTTTAGGTTTAGGATTAGGGTTAGGATTAGGGTTAGGGTTACGGCTGGGTGAGAGTTAGGGTTTGGGTTAGGGTTAGGGTTAGGGTTAGGGTTAGTTCATCATCATCATTTAAGGTTAGGGTTAGGATTAGGGTTAGTTCATCATCATCATTTCGGGTTAGGGTTAGTTCATCGTCATCATTTAGGGTTAGGTTTGGGTTAGGGTTAGGGTTAGGGTCAGAATTTAGGCTAGCTCATCATCATCATTTAGGGTTAGAGTTAGAGTTAGGGTTGGGTTAGGGTTAGTTCTTCGTCATCATTTAGAGTTATGTTAGGGTTAAGGTTAGGGTTAGGGTTAGTGTTAGCGTTAGGGTTAGGGTTAGGGTTGAGTTTAGGGTTAGTTCATCATCATCATTTAGGTTTAGGGTTAAAGTTAGTGTTGGAGTTAGGGTTAGGGTTAGGGTTAGGCTTAGGATTAGGGTTAGGGTTAGGGTTATGGTTAGGGTTAGGGTTAGGGTTAGTTCATGATCATCATTTAGGTTTAGGCTTAGGATTAGGGTTAGGCTTAGTTCATCATCATCATTTAGGGTTAGGGTTAGGGTTAAGGTTAGGGTTGGGTTAGAGTTAGTTCATCGTCATCATTTAGGGTTAGGGTTGGGTTAGGGTTAGGGTTAGGGTTAGGGTTAGGGTTAGAGTTTGGGTTAGTTCATCATCATCATTTAAGGTTAGGGTTAGGATTAGGGTTAGTTCATCATCATCATTTCGGGTTAGGGTTAGTTCATCGTCATCATTTAGGGTTAGGTTTGGGTTAGGGTTAGGGTTAGGGTCAGAATTTAGGCTAGCTCATCATCATCATTTAGGTTTAGAGTTAGAGTTAGGGTTGGGTTAGGGTTAGTTCTTCGTCATCATTTAGAGTTAGCGTTAGGGTTAAGGTTAGGGTTAGGGTTAGGGTTAGCGTTAGGGTTAGGGTTAGGGTTGAGTTTAGGGTTAGTTCATCATCATCATTTAGGTTTAAGGTTAAAGTTAGTGTTGGAGTTAGGGTTAGGGTTAGGGTTAGGCTTAGGATTAGGGTTAGGGGTAGGGTTAAGGTTAGGATTAGGGTTAGGGTTAGGGTTAGCATGAAAGTTAGCATTAGTTCATCATCATCATTTAGGGATGGGTTAGGGTTAGAGTTAGTTCATCATCATTTAGGGTTAGGGTTGGTGTTAGAGTTAGGGTTAGGGTTAGGTTAGGGTTAGGGTTTGGGTTAGGGTTAGGGTTAGGGTTAGGGTTAGGGTTAGAGTTTGGGTTAGTTCATCATCATCATTTAAGGTTAGGGTTAGGATTAGGGTTAGTTCATCATCATCATTTCGGGTTAGGGTTAGTTCATCGTCATCATTTAGGGTTAGGTTTGGGTTAGGGTTAGGGTTAGGGTCAGAATTTAGGCTAGCTCATCATCATCATTTAGGGTTAGAGTTAGAGTTAGGGTTGGGTTAGGGTTAGTTCTTCGTCATCATTTAGAGTTAGCTTTAGGGTTAAGGTTAGGGTTAGGGTTAGGGTTAGCGTTAGGGTTAGGGTTAGGGTAGAGTTTAGGGTTAGTTCATCATCATCATTTAGGTTTAAGGTTAAAGTTAGTGTTGGAGTTAGGGTTAGGGTTAGGGTTAGGCTTAGGATTAGGGTTAGGGGTAGGGTTAAGGTTAGGATTAGGGTTAGGGTTAGGGTTAGCATGAAAGTTAGCATCAGTTCATCATCATCATTTAGGGATGGGTTAGGGTTAGAGTTAGTTCATCATCATTTAGGGTTAGGGTTGGTGTTAGAGTTAGGGTTAGGGTTAGGTTCGGGTTAGGTTTTGGGTTAGGGTTAGGGTTAGGGTTAGGGTTATGGTTAGGGTTAGGGTTTGGGTTAGTTCATGATCATCATTTAGGTTTAGGCTTAGGATTAGGGTTAGGCTTAGTTCATCATCATCATTTAGGGTTAGGGTTAGGGTTAGGCTTTGGATTAGGGTTAGGGGTAGGGTTAAGGTTAGGATTAGGGTTAGGGTTAGGGTTAGCATGAAAGTTAGCATTAGTTCATCATCATCATTTAGGGTTAGGCTTAGGGTTAGGGTTAGTGTTCGTGGTAGGGTTAGGGTTAGGGTTAGGGTTAGGGTTAGGGTTAGGGTTAGGCTTAGTTCATCATCATCATTTAGGGTTAGGGTTAGGGTTAGGCTTAGGATTCGGGTTAGTGGTAGGATTAAGGTTAAGATTAGGGTTAGGGTGAGGGTTAGCGCCAAAGTTAGCATTAGTTCATCATCATCATTTAGGGTTAGGCTTCGGGTTAGGGTTAGTGTTCGTGGTAGGGTTAGGGTTAGGGTTAGGGTTAGGGTTAGGGTTAGTTCATCATCATCATTTAGGTTTAGGTTTAAGTTTAGGGTTAGTGTTAGGATTAGGGTTAAGATTACGGTTAGGGTTACGGTTAGGGTTAGGGTTAGGGTTAGAACATATTCATCATTTAGGGTTAGGGTTAGGGTTAGGGTTCGGTTTAGGGTTAGTTCATCATGATCATTAGGGTTAGGGTTGGTTTAGTGTTAGGTTTAGGGTTAGAGTTTGGGTTAGTTCATCATCATCATTTAGGGATGGGTTAGGGTTCGAGTTAGTTCATCATCATTTAGGGTTAGGGTTAGTGTTAGGGTTAGGGTTAGGGTTAGGTTAGGGTTAGGGTTAGGGTTAGGGTTAGTGTTAGGGTTAGGGTTAGGCTTAGTTCATGATCATCATTTAGGTTTAGGTTTAGGATTAGGGTTAGGATTAGGGTTAGGGTTACGGCTGGGTGAGAGTTAGGGTTTGGGTTAGGGTTAGGGTTAGGGTTAGGGTTAGTTCATCATCATCATTTAAGGTTAGGGTTAGGATTAGGGTTAGTTCATCATCATCATTTCGGGTTAGGGTTAGTTCATCGTCATCATTTAGGGTTAGGTTTGGGTTAGGGTTAGGGTTAGGGTCAGAATTTAGGCTAGCTCATCATCATCATTTAGGGTTAGAGTTAGAGTTAGGGTTGGGTTAGGGTTAGTTCTTCGTCATCATTTAGAGTTATGTTAGGGTTAAGGTTAGGGTTAGGGTTAGTGTTAGCGTTAGGGTTAGGGTTAGGGTTGAGTTTAGGGTTAGTTCATCATCATCATTTAGGTTTAGGGTTAAAGTTAGTGTTGGAGTTAGGGTTAGGGTTAGGGTTAGGCTTAGGATTAGGGTTAGGGTTAGGGTTATGGTTAGGGTTAGGGTTAGGGTTAGTTCATGATCATCATTTAGGTTTAGGCTTAGGATTAGGGTTAGGCTTAGTTCATCATCATCATTTAGGGTTAGGGTTAGGGTTAAGGTTAGGGTTGGGTTAGAGTTAGTTCATCGTCATC
The DNA here is from genome assembly GCF_044704955.1 of Pristiophorus japonicus. Taxonomy (NCBI): domain Eukaryota; kingdom Metazoa; phylum Chordata; class Chondrichthyes; family Pristiophoridae; genus Pristiophorus; species Pristiophorus japonicus. Next base: position 190,543 of record NW_027254515.1, read on the forward strand.
ATTTAGGGTTAGGGTTGGGTTAGGGTTAGGGTTAGGGTTAGGGTTAGGGTTAGAGTTTGGGTTAGTTCATCATCATCATTTAAGGTTAGGGTTAGGATTAGGGTTAGTTCATCATCATCATTTCGGGTTAGGGTTAGTTCATCGTCATCATTTAGGGTTAGGTTTGGGTTAGGGTTAGGGTTAGGGTCAGAATTTAGGCTAGCTCATCATCATCATTTAGGTTTAGAGTTAGAGTTAGGGTTGGGTTAGGGTTAGTTCTTCGTCATCATTTAGAGTTAGCGTTAGGGTTAAGGTTAGGGTTAGGGTTAGGGTTAGCGTTAGGGTTAGGGTTAGGGTTGAGTTTAGGGTTAGTTCATCATCATCATTTAGGTTTAAGGTTAAAGTTAGTGTTGGAGTTAGGGTTAGGGTTAGGGTTAGGCTTAGGATTAGGGTTAGGGGTAGGGTTAAGGTTAGGATTAGGGTTAGGGTTAGGGTTAGCATGAAAGTTAGCATTAGTTCATCATCATCATTTAGGGATGGGTTAGGGTTAGAGTTAGTTCATCATCATTTAGGGTTAGGGTTGGTGTTAGAGTTAGGGTTAGGGTTAGGTTAGGGTTAGGGTTTGGGTTAGGGTTAGGGTTAGGGTTAGGGTTAGGGTTAGAGTTTGGGTTAGTTCATCATCATCATTTAAGGTTAGGGTTAGGATTAGGGTTAGTTCATCATCATCATTTCGGGTTAGGGTTAGTTCATCGTCATCATTTAGGGTTAGGTTTGGGTTAGGGTTAGGGTTAGGGTCAGAATTTAGGCTAGCTCATCATCATCATTTAGGGTTAGAGTTAGAGTTAGGGTTGGGTTAGGGTTAGTTCTTCGTCATCATTTAGAGTTAGCTTTAGGGTTAAGGTTAGGGTTAGGGTTAGGGTTAGCGTTAGGGTTAGGGTTAGGGTAGAGTTTAGGGTTAGTTCATCATCATCATTTAGGTTTAAGGTTAAAGTTAGTGTTGGAGTTAGGGTTAGGGTTAGGGTTAGGCTTAGGATTAGGGTTAGGGGTAGGGTTAAGGTTAGGATTAGGGTTAGGGTTAGGGTTAGCATGAAAGTTAGCATCAGTTCATCATCATCATTTAGGGATGGGTTAGGGTTAGAGTTAGTTCATCATCATTTAGGGTTAGGGTTGGTGTTAGAGTTAGGGTTAGGGTTAGGTTCGGGTTAGGTTTTGGGTTAGGGTTAGGGTTAGGGTTAGGGTTATGGTTAGGGTTAGGGTTTGGGTTAGTTCATGATCATCATTTAGGTTTAGGCTTAGGATTAGGGTTAGGCTTAGTTCATCATCATCATTTAGGGTTAGGGTTAGGGTTAAGGTTAGGGTTGGGTTAGAGTTAGTTCATCGTCATCATTTAGGGTTACGGTTGGGTTAGGGTTAGGGTTAGGGTTAGAGTTTGGGCTCGCTCATCATCATCAATTAGGGTTAGGGTTAGAGTTAGGGTTGGGTTAGGGTTGGTTCATCGTCATCATTTATGGTTAGCGTTAGGGTTAGGGTTAGGGTTAGGGTTAGGGATAGCGTTAGGGTTAGGGTTAGGGTTGAGTTTAGGGTTAGTTCATCATCATCATTTAGGTTTAGTGTTAGGGTTAGTGTTGGAGTTAGGGTTAGGGTTAGTGTTAGGGTTAGGGTTAGGCTTAGTTCATCATCATCATTTAGGGTTAGGGTTAGGGTTAGGCTTTGGATTAGGGTTAGGGGTAGGGTTAAGGTTAGGATTAGGGTTAGGGTTAGGGTTAGCATGAAAGTTAGCATTAGTTCATCATCATCATTTAGGGTTAGGCTTAGGGTTAGGGTTAGTGTTCGTGGTAGGGTTAGGGTTAGGGTTAGGGTTAGGGTTAGGGTTAGGCTTAGTTCATCATCATCATTTAGGGTTAGGGTTAAGGTTAGGCTTAGGATTCGGGTTAGTGGTAGAGTTAAGGTTAAGATTAGGGTTAGGGTGAGGGTTAGCGCCAAAGTTAGCATTAGTTCATCATCATCATTTCGGGTTAGGCTTAGGGTTAGGGTTAGTGTTCGTGGTAGGGTTAGGGTTAGGGTTAGGGTTAGGGTTAGGGTTAGGGTTAGGGTTAGGGTTAGTTCATCATCATCATTTAGGTTTAGGTTTAAGTTTAGGGTTAGTGTTAGGATTAGGGTTAAGATTACGGTTAGGGTTACGGTTAGGGTTAGGGTTAGGGTTGGGGTTAGATCATGTTCATCATTTAAGGTTAGGGTTAGGGTTAGGGTTCGGTTTAGGGTTAGTTCATCATGATCATTAGGGTTAGGGTTGGTTTAGTGTTAGGTTTAGGGTTAGAGTTTGGGTTAGTTCATCATCATCATTTAGGGATGGGTTAGGGTTCGAGTTAGTTCATCATCATTTAGGGTTAGGGTTAGTGTTAGGGTTAGGGTTAGGGTTAGGTTAGGGTTAGGGTTAGGGTTAGGGTTAGGGTTAGGCTTAGTTCATGATCATCATTTAGGTTTAGGTTTAGGATTAGCGTTAGGATTAGGGTTAGGGTTACGGCTGGGTGAGAGTTAGGGTTAGGGTTAGGGTTAGGGTTAGGGTTAGGGTTATGGTTAGGTTTAGAGTTAGGATTAGGGTTAGGGTTAGAGTTTGGGTTAGTTCATCATCATCATTTAAGGTTAGGGTTATGATTAGGGTTAGTTCATCATCATCATTTAGGATTAGGGTTAGGGTTAAGGTTAGGGTTGGGTTAGAGTTAGTTCTTCGTCATCATTTAGGGTTAGCGTTAGGGTTAAGGTTAGGGTTAGGGTTAGGGTTAGGGTTAGCGTTAGGGTTAGGGTTAGGGTTGAGTTTAGGGTTAGTTCATCATCATCATTTAGGTTTAGGGTTAAAGTTAATGTTGGAGTTAGGGTTCGGGTTAGGGTTAGGCTTAGGATTAGGGTTAGGGGTAGGGTTAAGGTTAGGATTAGGGTTAGGGTTAGGGTTAGCGTGAAAGTTAGTATTAGTTCATCATCATCATTTAGGGATGGGTTAGGGTTAGAGTTAGTTCATCATCATTTAGGGTTACGGTTAGTGTTAGAGTTAGGGTTAGGGTTAGGTTAGGGTTAGGGTTTGGGTTAGGGTTAGGGTTAGGGTTAGGGTTAGGGTTAGGGTTAGGGTTAGAGTTAGTTCATGATCATCATTTAGGTTTAGGCTTAGGATTAGGGTTAGGCTTAGTTCATCATCATCATTTAGGGTTAGAGTTAGGGTTAAGGTTAGGGTTGGGTTAGAGTTAGTTCATCGTCATCATTTAGGGTTAGGGTTGGGTTAGGGTTAGGGTTCGGGTTAGAGTTTGGGCTAGCTCATCATCATCAATTAGGGTTAGGGTTAGAGTTAGGGTTGGGTTAGGGTTGGTTCATCGTCATCATTTAGGGTTAGCGTTAGGGTTAGGGTTAGGGTTAGGGTTAGGGATAGCGTTAGGGTTAGGGTTAGGGTTGAGTTTAGGGTTAGTTCATCATCATCATTTAGGTTTAGTGTTAGGGTTAGTGTTGGAGTTAGGGTTAGGGTTAGTGTTAGGGTTAGGGTTAGGCTTAGTTCATCATCATCATTTAGGGTTAGGGTTAGGGTTAGGCTTTGGATTAGGGTTAGCGGTAGGGTTAAGGTTAGGATTAGGGTTAGGGTTAGGGTTAGCATGAAAGTTAGCATTAGTTCATCATCATCATTTAGGGTTAGGCTTAGGGTTAGGGTTAGTGTTCGTGGTAGGGTTAGGGTTAGGGTTAGGGTTAGGGTTAGGGTTAGGGTTAGGGTTAGGCTTAGTTCATCATCATCATTTAGGGTTAGGGTTAGGGTTAGGCTTAGGATTCGGGTTAGTGGTAGGGTTAAGGTTAAGATTAGGGTTAGGGTGAGTGTTAGCGCCAAAGTTAGCATTAGTTACATCATCATTTAGGGTTAGGCTTAGGGTTAGGGTTAGTGTTCGTGGTAGGGTTAGGGTTAGGGTTAGGGTTAGGGTTAGGGTTAGGGTTAGGGTTAGTTCATCATCATCATTTAGGTTTAGGTTTAAGTTTAGGGTTAGTGTTAGGATTAGGGTTAAGATTACGGTTAGGGTTACGGTTAGGGTTAGGGTTAGGGTTAGGGTTAGATCATGTTCATCATTTAGGGTTAGGGTTAGGGTTAGGGTTCGGTTTAGGGTTAGTTCATCATGATCATTAGGGTTAGGGTTGGTTTAGTGTTAGTGTTAGGGTTAGAGTTTGGGTTAGTTCATCATCATCATTTAGGGATGGGTTAGGGTTCGAGTTAGTTCATCATCATTTAGGGTTAGGGTTATGTTAGGGTTAGGGTTAGGGTTAGGGTTAGGGTTAGGCTTAGTTCATGATCATCATTTAGGTTTAGGTTTAGGATTCGTGTTAGGATTAGGGTTAGGGTTACGGGTGGGTGAGAGTTACGGTTAGGGTTAGGGTTAGGGTTAGGGTTATGGTTAGGTTTAGGGTTAGGATTAGGGTTAGGGTTAGGGTTAGGGTTAGAGTTTGGGTTAGTTCATCGTCATCATTTAAGGTTAGGGTTAGGATGAGGGTTAGTTCATCATCATCATTTCGGGTTAGGGTTAGTTCATCGTCATCATTTAGGGTTAAGTTTGGGTTAGGGTTAGGGTTAGGGTCAGAATTTAGGCTAGCTCATCATCATCATTTAGGGTTAGAGTTAGAGTTATGGTTGGGTTAGGGTTAGTTCTTCGTCATCATTTAGAGTTAGCGTTAGGATTAAGGTTAGGGTTAGCGTTAGGGTTAGGGTTAGGGTTAGGGTTAGGGTTAGGGTTAGGGTTAGGGTTAGTTCATCATCATCATTTAGGTTTAGGTTTAAGTTTAGGGTTAGTGTTAGGATTAGGGTTAAGATTACGGTTAGGGTTACGGTTAGGTTTAGGGTTAGGGTTGGGGTTAGATCATGTTCATCATTTAGGGTTAGGGTTAGGGTTAGGGTTCAGTTTAGGGTTAGTTCATCATGATCATTAGGGTTAGGGTTGGTTTAGTGTTAGGTTTAGGGTTAGAGTTTGGGTTAGTTCATCATCATCATTTAGGGATGGGTTAGGGTTCGAGTTAGCTCATCATCATTTAGGGTTAGGGTTAGTGTTAGGGTTAGGGTTAGGGTTAGTTTAGGGTTATGGTTAGGGTTAGGGTTAGGGTTAGGCTTAGTTCATGATCATCATTTAGGTTTAGGTTTAGGATTAGGGTTAGGATTAGGGTTAGGGTTACGGCTGGGTGAGAGTTAGGGTTAGGGTTAGGGTTAGTGTTAGGGTTAGGGTTATGGTTAGGTTTAGGGTTAGGATTAGGGTTAGGGTTAGGGTTAGGGTTAGAGTTTGGGTTAGTTCATCATCATCATTTAAGGTTAGGGTTAGGATTAGGGTTAGTTCATCATCATCATTTAGGGTTAGGGTTAGGGTTAAGGTTAGGGATGGGTTAGGGTTAGTTCATCGTCATCATTTAGGGTTAGGTTTGGGTTAGGGTTAGGGTTAGGGTCAGAGTTTAGGCTAGCTCATCATCATCATTTAGGGTTAGAGTTAGAGTTAGGGTTGGATTAGGGTTAGTTCTTCGTCATCATTTAGGGTTAGCGTTAGGGTTAAGGTTAGGGTTAGGGTTAGGGTTAGTTTAGGGTTTAGGGTTAGGGTTAGGGTTAGGGTTAGGGTTAGGCTTAGTTCATGCTCATCATTTAGGTTTAGGTTTAGGATTAGGGTTAGGATTAGGGTTAGGGTTACGGCTGGGTGAGAGTTAGGGTTAGGGTTAGGGTTAGGGTTAGAGTTAGGGTTAGGGTTAGAGTTTGGGTTAGTTCATCATCATCATTTAAGGTTAGGGTTAGGATTAGGGTTAGTTCATCATCATCATTTAGGGTTATTGTTAGGGTAAAGGTTAGGCTTGGGTTAGGGTTAGTTCATCGTCATCATTTAGGGTTAGGTTTGGGTTAGGGTTAGGGTTAGGGTCAGAGTTTAGGCTAGCTCATCATCATCATTTAGGGTTAGAGTTAGGGTTAAGGTTAGGGTTGGGTTATGGTTAGTTCTTCGTCATCATTTAGGGTTAGCGTTAGGGTTAAGGTTAGGGTTAGGGTTAGGGTTAGCATTAGGGTTAGGGTTAGGGTTGAGTTTAGGGTTAGTTCATCATCATCATTTAGGTTTAGGGTTAAAGTTAGTGTTGGAGTTAGGGTTAGGGTTAGGGTTAGTGTTAGGCTTAGGATTAGGGTTAGGGGTAGGGTTAAGGTTAGGATTAGGGTTAGGGTTAGGGTTAGCGTGAAAGTTAGCATTAGTTCATCATCATCATTTAGGGATGGGTTAGGGTTAGAGTTAGTTCATCATCATTTAGGGTTACGGTTAGTGTTAGAGTTAGGGTTAGGGTTATGTTAGGGTTAGGGTTTGGGTTTGGGTTAGGGTTAGGGTTAGGGTTATGGTTAGGGTTAGGGTTAGAGTTAGTTCATGATCATCATTTAGGTTTAGGCTTAGGATTAGGGTTAGGCTTAGTTCATCATCATCATTTAGGGTTAGGGTTAGGGTTAAGGTTAGGGTTGGGTTAGAGTTAGTTCATCGTCATCATTTAGGGTTAGGGTTGGGTTAGGGTTAGGGTTAGGGTTAGAGTTTGGGCTAGCTCATCATCATCAATTAGGGTTAGGGTTAGAGTTAGGGTTGGGTTAGGGTTGGTTCATTGTCATCATTTAGGGTTAGCGTTAGGGTTAGGGTTAGGGTTAGGGTTAGGGATAGCGTTAGGGTTAGGGTTAGGGTTGAGTTTAGGGTTAGTTCATCATCATCATTTAGGTTTAGTGTTAGGGTTAGTGTTGGAGTTAGGGTTAGGGTTAGTGTTAGGGTTAGGGTTAGGCTTAGTTCATCATCATCATTTAGGGTTAGGGTTAGGGTTAGGCTTTGGATTAGGGTTAGGGGTAGGGTTAAGGTTAGGATTAGGGTTAGGGTTAGGGTTAGCATGAAAATTAGCATTAGTTCATCATCATCATTTAGGGTTAGGCTTCGGGTTAGGGTTAGTGTTCGTGGTAGGGTTAGGGTTAGGGTTAGGGTTAGGGTTAGGGTTAGGGTTAGGGTTAGGGTTAGGCTTAGTTCAACATCATCATTTAGGGTTCGGGTTAGGGTTAGGCTTAGGATTCGGGTTAGTGGTAGGGTTAAGGTTAAGATTAGCGTTAGGGTGAGTGTTAGCGCCAAAGTTAGCATTAGTTCATCATCATCATTTAGGGTTAGGCTTAGGGTTAGGGTTAGTGTTCGTGGTAGGGTTAGGGTTAGGGTTAGGGTTAGGGTTAGGGTTAGGGTTAGGGTTAGGGTTAGTTCATCATCATCATTTAGGTTTAGGTTTAAGTTTAGGGTTAGTGTTAGGATTAGGGTTAAGATTACGGTTAGGGTTACGGTTAGGGTTAGGGTTAGGGTTAGGGTTCGGTTTAGGGTTAGTTCATCATGATCATTAGGATTAGGGTTGGTTTAGTGTTAGTGTTAGGGTTAGAGTTTGGGTTAGTTCATCATCATCATTTAGGGATGGGTTAGGGTTCGAGTTAGTTCATCATCATTTAGGGTTAGGGTTATGTTAGGGTTAGGGTTAGGGTTAGGGTTAGGGTTAGGCTTAGTTCATGATCATCATTTAGGTTTAGGTTTAGGATTAGTGTTAGGATTAGGGTTAGGGTTACGGGTGGGTGAGAGTTAGGGTTAGGGTTAGGGTTAGTGTTAGGGTTAGGGTTAGGGTTATGGTTAGGTTTAGGGTTAGGATTAGGGTTAGGGTTAGGGTTAGGGTTAGAGTTTGGGTTAGTTCATCGTCATCATTTAAGGTTAGGGTTAGGATTAGGGTTAGTTCATCATCATCATTTCGGGTTAGGGTTAGTTCATCGTCATCATTTAGGGTTAGGTTTGGGTTAGGGTTAGGGTTAGGGTCAGAATTTAGGCTAGCTCATCATCATCATTTAGGGTTAGAGTTAGAGTTAGGGTTGGGTTAGGGTTAGTTCTTCGTCATCATTTAGAGTTAGCTTTAGGATTAAGGTTAGGGTTAGGGTTAGGGTTAGGGTTAGGGTTAGGGTTAGGGTTAGGGTTAGGGTTAGGGTTAGGGTTAGTTCATCATCATCATTTAGGTTTAGGTTTAAGTTTAGGGTTAGTGTTAGGATTAGGGTTAAGATTACGGTTAGGGTTACGGTTAGGTTTAGGGTTAGGGTTGGGGTTAGATCATGTTCATCATTTAGGGTTAGGGTTAGGGTTAGGGTTCGGTTTAGGGTTAGTTCATCATGATCATTAGGGTTAGGGTTGGTTTAGTGTTAGGTTTAGGGTTAGAGTTTGGGTTAGTTCATCATCATCATTTAGGGATGGGTTAGGGTTCGAGTTAGCTCATCATCATTTAGGGTTAGGGTTAGTGTTAGGGTTAGGGTTAGGGTTAGTTTAGGGTTATGGTTAGGGTTAGGGTTAGGGTTAGGCTTAGTTCATGATCATCATTTAGGTTTAGGTTTAGGATTAGGGTTAGGATTAGGGTTAGGGTTACGGCTGGGTGAGAGTTAGGGTTAGGGTTAGGGTTAGGGTTAGGGTTATGGTTAGGTTTAGGGTTAGGATTAGGGTTAGGGTTAGGGTTAGGGTTAGAGTTTGGGTTAGTTCATCATCATCATTTAAGGTTAGGGTTAGGATTAGGGTTAGTTCATCATCATCATTTAGGGTTAGGGTTAGGGTTAAGGTTAGGGATGGGTTAGGGTTAGTTCATCGTCATCATTTAGGGTTAGGTTTGGGTTAGGGTTAGGGTTAGGGTCAGAGTTTAGGCTAGCTCATCATCATCATTTAGGGTTAGAGTTAGGGTTAAGGTTAGGGTTGGGTTATGGTTAGTTCTTCGTCATCATTTAGGGTTAGCGTTAGGGTTAAGGTTAGGGTTAGGGTTAGGGTTAGCATTAGGGTTAGGGTTAGGGTTGAGTTTAGGGTTAGTTCATCATCATCATTTAGGTTTAGGGTTAAAGTTAGTGTTGGAGTTAGGGTTAGGGTTAGGGTTAGGGTTAGGCTTAGGATTAGGGTTAGGGGTAGGGTTAAGGTTAGGATTAGGGTTAGGGTTAGGGTTAGGGTTAGGGTTAGGGTTAGGGTTAGGGTTAGGGTTAGGGTTAGGGTTAGGGTTAGGGTTAGGGTTAGGGTTAGGGTTAGGGTTAGGGTTAGGGTTAGGGTTAGGGTTAGGGTTAGGGTTAGGGTTAGGGTTAGGGTTAGGGTTAGGGTTAGGGTTAGGGTTAGGGTTAGGGTTAGGGTTAGGGTTAGGGTTAGGGTTAGGGTTAGGGTTAGTTCATCATCATCATTTCGGGTTAGGGTTAGTTCATCGTCATCATTTAATGTTAGGTTTGGGTTAGGGTTAGGGTTAGGGTCAGAATTTAGGCTAGCTCATCATCATCATTTAGGGTTAGAGTTAGAGTTAGGGTTGGGTTAGGGTTAGTTCTTCGTCATCATTTAGAGTTAGCGTTAGGATTAAGGTTAGGGTTAGGGTTAGGGTTAGCGTTAGGGTTAGGGTTAGGGTTGAGTTTAGGGTTAGGGTTAGGGTTAGGGTTAGGGTTAGGGTTATGGTTAGGGTTAGGGTTAGGGTTATTTCATGATCATCATTTAGGTTTAGGCTTAGGATTAGGGTTAGGCTTAGTTCATCATCATCATTTAGGGTTAGGGTTAGGGTTAAGGTTAGGGTTGGGTTAGAGTTAGTTCATCGTCATCATTTAGGGTTACGGTTGGGTTAGGGTTAGGGTTAGAGTTTGGGCTAGCTCATCATCATCAATTAGGGATAGGGTTAGAGTTAGGGTTGGGTTAGGGTTGCTTCATCGTCATCATTTAGGGTTAGCGTTAGGGTTAGGGTTAGGGTTAGGGTTAGGGATAGCGTTAGGGTTAGGGTTAGGGTTGAGTTTAGGGTTAGTTCATCATCATCATTTAGGTTTAGTGTTAGGGTTAGTGTTGGAGTTAGGGTTAGGGTTAGTGTTAGGGTTAGGGTTAGGCTTAGTTCATCATCATCATTTAGGGTTAGGGTTAGGGTTAGGCTTTGGATTAGGGTTAGGGGTAGGGTTAAGGTTAGGATTAGGGTTAGGGTTAGGGTTAGCATGAAAGTTAGCATTAGTTCATCATCATCATTTAGGGTTAGGCTTAGGGTTAGGGTTAGTGTTCGTGGTAGGGTTAGGGTTAGGGTTAGGGTTAGGGTTAGGGTTAGGGTTAGGCTTAGTTCATCATCATCATTTAGGGTTAGGGTTAGGGTTAGGCTTAGGATTCGGGTTAGTGGTAGGATTAAGGTTAAGATTAGGGTTAGGGTGAGGGTTAGCGCCAAAGTTAGCATTAGTTCATCATCATCATTTAGGGTTAGGCTTCGGGTTAGGGTTAGTGTTCGTGGTAGGGTTAGGGTTAGGGTTAGGGTTAGGGTTAGGGTTAGTTCATCATCATCATTTAGGTTTAGGTTTAAGTTTAGGGTTAGTGTTAGGATTAGGGTTAAGATTACGGTTAGGGTTACGGTTAGGGTTAGGGTTAGGGTTAGGGTTAGAACATATTCATCATTTAGGGTTAGGGTTAGGGTTAGGGTTCGGTTTAGGGTTAGTTCATCATGATCATTAGGGTTAGGGTTGGTTTAGTGTTAGGTTTAGGGTTAGAGTTTGGGTTAGTTCATCATCATCATTTAGGGATGGGTTAGGGTTCGAGTTAGTTCATCATCATTTAGGGTTAGGGTTAGTGTTAGGGTTAGGGTTAGGGTTAGGTTAGGGTTAGGGTTAGGGTTAGGGTTAGTGTTAGGGTTAGGGTTAGGCTTAGTTCATGATCATCATTTAGGTTTAGGTTTAGGATTAGGGTTAGGATTAGGGTTAGGGTTACGGCTGGGTGAGAGTTAGGGTTTGGGTTAGGGTTAGGGTTAGGGTTAGGGTTAGTTCATCATCATCATTTAAGGTTAGGGTTAGGATTAGGGTTAGTTCATCATCATCATTTCGGGTTAGGGTTAGTTCATCGTCATCATTTAGGGTTAGGTTTGGGTTAGGGTTAGGGTTAGGGTCAGAATTTAGGCTAGCTCATCATCATCATTTAGGGTTAGAGTTAGAGTTAGGGTTGGGTTAGGGTTAGTTCTTCGTCATCATTTAGAGTTATGTTAGGGTTAAGGTTAGGGTTAGGGTTAGTGTTAGCGTTAGGGTTAGGGTTAGGGTTGAGTTTAGGGTTAGTTCATCATCATCATTTAGGTTTAGGGTTAAAGTTAGTGTTGGAGTTAGGGTTAGGGTTAGGGTTAGGCTTAGGATTAGGGTTAGGGTTAGGGTTATGGTTAGGGTTAGGGTTAGGGTTAGTTCATGATCATCATTTAGGTTTAGGCTTAGGATTAGGGTTAGGCTTAGTTCATCATCATCATTTAGGGTTAGGGTTAGGGTTAAGGTTAGGGTTGGGTTAGAGTTAGTTCATCGTCATCATTTAGGGTTAGGGTTGGGTTAGGGTTAGGGTTAGGGTTAGGGTTAGGGTTAGAGTTTGGGTTAGTTCATCATCATCATTTAAGGTTAGGGTTAGGATTAGGGTTAGTTCATCATCATCATTTCGGGTTAGGGTTAGTTCATCGTCATCATTTAGGGTTAGGTTTGGGTTAGGGTTAGGGTTAGGGTCAGAATTTAGGCTAGCTCATCATCATCATTTAGGTTTAGAGTTAGAGTTAGGGTTGGGTTAGGGTTAGTTCTTCGTCATCATTTAGAGTTAGCGTTAGGGTTAAGGTTAGGGTTAGGGTTAGGGTTAGCGTTAGGGTTAGGGTTAGGGTTGAGTTTAGGGTTAGTTCATCATCATCATTTAGGTTTAAGGTTAAAGTTAGTGTTGGAGTTAGGGTTAGGGTTAGGGTTAGGCTTAGGATTAGGGTTAGGGGTAGGGTTAAGGTTAGGATTAGGGTTAGGGTTAGGGTTAGCATGAAAGTTAGCATTAGTTCATCATCATCATTTAGGGATGGGTTAGGGTTAGAGTTAGTTCATCATCATTTAGGGTTAGGGTTGGTGTTAGAGTTAGGGTTAGGGTTAGGTTAGGGTTAGGGTTTGGGTTAGGGTTAGGGTTAGGGTTAGGGTTAGGGTTAGAGTTTGGGTTAGTTCATCATCATCATTTAAGGTTAGGGTTAGGATTAGGGTTAGTTCATCATCATCATTTCGGGTTAGGGTTAGTTCATCGTCATCATTTAGGGTTAGGTTTGGGTTAGGGTTAGGGTTAGGGTCAGAATTTAGGCTAGCTCATCATCATCATTTAGGGTTAGAGTTAGAGTTAGGGTTGGGTTAGGGTTAGTTCTTCGTCATCATTTAGAGTTAGCTTTAGGGTTAAGGTTAGGGTTAGGGTTAGGGTTAGCGTTAGGGTTAGGGTTAGGGTAGAGTTTAGGGTTAGTTCATCATCATCATTTAGGTTTAAGGTTAAAGTTAGTGTTGGAGTTAGGGTTAGGGTTAGGGTTAGGCTTAGGATTAGGGTTAGGGGTAGGGTTAAGGTTAGGATTAGGGTTAGGGTTAGGGTTAGCATGAAAGTTAGCATCAGTTCATCATCATCATTTAGGGATGGGTTAGGGTTAGAGTTAGTTCATCATCATTTAGGGTTAGGGTTGGTGTTAGAGTTAGGGTTAGGGTTAGGTTCGGGTTAGGTTTTGGGTTAGGGTTAGGGTTAGGGTTAGGGTTATGGTTAGGGTTAGGGTTTGGGTTAGTTCATGATCATCATTTAGGTTTAGGCTTAGGATTAGGGTTAGGCTTAGTTCATCATCATCATTTAGGGTTAGGGTTAGGGTTAAGGTTAGGGTTGGGTTAGAGTTAGTTCATCGTCATCATTTAGGGTTACGGTTGGGTTAGGGTTAGGGTTAGGGTTAGAGTTTGGGCTCGCTCATCATCATCAATTAGGGTTAGGGTTAGAGTTAGGGTTGGGTTAGGGTTGGTTCATCGTCATCATTTATGGTTAGCGTTAGGGTTAGGGTTAGGGTTAGGGTTAGGGATAGCGTTAGGGTTAGGGTTAGGGTTGAGTTTAGGGTTAGTTCATCATCATCATTTAGGTTTAGTGTTAGGGTTAGTGTTGGAGTTAGGGTTAGGGTTAGTGTTAGGGTTAGGGTTAGGCTTAGTTCATCATCATCATTTAGGGTTAGGGTTAGGGTTAGGCTTTGGATTAGGGTTAGGGGTAGGGTTAAGGTTAGGATTAGGGTTAGGGTTAGGGTTAGCATGAAAGTTAGCATTAGTTCATCATCATCATTTAGGGTTAGGCTTAGGGTTAGGGTTAGTGTTCGTGGTAGGGTTAGGGTTAGGGTTAGGGTTAGGGTTAGGGTTAGGCTTAGTTCATCATCATCATTTAGGGTTAGGGTTAAGGTTAGGCTTAGGATTCGGGTTAGTGGTAGAGTTAAGGTTAAGATTAGGGTTAGGGTGAGGGTTAGCGCCAAAGTTAGCATTAGTTCATCATCATCATTTCGGGTTAGGCTTAGGGTTAGGGTTAGTGTTCGTGGTAGGGTTAGGGTTAGGGTTAGGGTTAGGGTTAGGGTTAGGGTTAGGGTTAGGGTTAGTTCATCATCATCATTTAGGTTTAGGTTTAAGTTTAGGGTTAGTGTTAGGATTAGGGTTAAGATTACGGTTAGGGTTACGGTTAGGGTTAGGGTTAGGGTTGGGGTTAGATCATGTTCATCATTTAAGGTTAGGGTTAGGGTTAGGGTTCGGTTTAGGGTTAGTTCATCATGATCATTAGGGTTAGGGTTGGTTTAGTGTTAGGTTTAGGGTTAGAGTTTGGGTTAGTTCATCATCATCATTTAGGGATGGGTTAGGGTTCGAGTTAGTTCATCATCATTTAGGGTTAGGGTTAGTGTTAGGGTTAGGGTTAGGGTTAGGTTAGGGTTAGGGTTAGGGTTAGGGTTAGGGTTAGGCTTAGTTCATGATCATCATTTAGGTTTAGGTTTAGGATTAGCGTTAGGATTAGGGTTAGGGTTACGGCTGGGTGAGAGTTAGGGTTAGGGTTAGGGTTAGGGTTAGGGTTAGGGTTATGGTTAGGTTTAGAGTTAGGATTAGGGTTAGGGTTAGAGTTTGGGTTAGTTCATCATCATCATTTAAGGTTAGGGTTATGATTAGGGTTAGTTCATCATCATCATTTAGGATTAGGGTTAGGGTTAAGGTTAGGGTTGGGTTAGGGTTAGTTCTTCGTCATCATTTAGGGTTAGCGTTAGGGTTAAGGTTAGGGTTAGGGTTAGGGTTAGGGTTAGCGTTAGGGTTAGGGTTAGGGTTGAGTTTAGGGTTAGTTCATCATCATCATTTAGGTTTAGGGTTAAAGTTAATGTTGGAGTTAGGGTTCGGGTTAGGGTTAGGCTTAGGATTAGGGTTAGGGGTAGGGTTAAGGTTAGGATTAGGGTTAGGGTTAGGGTTAGCGTGAAAGTTAGCATTAGTTCATCATCATCATTTAGGGATGGGTTAGGGTTAGAGTTAGTTCATCATCATTTAGGGTTACGGTTAGTGTTAGAGTTAGGGTTAGGGTTAGGTTAGGGTTAGGGTTTGGGTTAGGGTTAGGGTTAGGGTTAGGGTTAGGGTTAGGGTTAGGGTTAGGGTTAGAGTTAGTTCATGATCATCATTTAGGTTTAGGCTTAGGATTAGGGTTAGGCTTAGTTCATCATCATCATTTAGGGTTAGAGTTAGGGTTAAGGTTAGGGTTGGGTTAGAGTTAGTTCATCGTCATCATTTAGGGTTAGGGTTGGGTTAGGGTTAGGGTTAGGGTTAGAGTTTGGGCTAGCTCATCATCATCAATTAGGGTTAGGGTTAGAGTTAGGGTTGGGTTAGGGTTGGTTCATCGTCATCATTTAGGGTTAGCGTTAGGGTTAGGGTTAGGGTTAGGGTTAGGGATAGCGTTAGGGTTAGGGTTAGGGTTGAGTTTAGGGTTAGTTCATCATCATCATTTAGGTTTAGTGTTAGGGTTAGTGTTGGAGTTAGGGTTAGGGTTAGTGTTAGGGTTAGGGTTAGGCTTAGTTCATCATCATCATTTAGGGTTAGGGTTAGGGTTAGGCTTTGGATTAGGGTTAGCGGTAGGGTTAAGGTTAGGATTAGGGTTAGGGTTAGGGTTAGCATGAAAGTTAGCATTAGTTCATCATCATCATTTAGGGTTAGGGTTAGGGTTAGGCTTAGGATTCGGGTTAGTGGTAGGGTTAAGGTTAAGATTAGGGTTAGGGTGAGTGTTAGCGCCAAAGTTAGCATTAGTTACATCATCATTTAGGGTTAGGCTTAGGGTTAGGGTTAGTGTTCGTGGTAGGGTTAGGGTTAGGGTTAGGGTTAGGGTTAGGGTTAGGGTTAGGGTTAGTTCATCATCATCATTTAGGTTTAGGTTTAAGTTTAGGGTTAGTGTTAGGATTAGGGTTAAGATTACGGTTAGGGTTACGGTTAGGGTTAGGGTTAGGGTTAGGGTTAGATCATGTTCATCATTTAGGGTTAGGGTTAGGGTTAGGGTTCGGTTTAGGGTTAGTTCATCATGATCATTAGGGTTAGGGTTGGTTTAGTGTTAGTGTTAGGGTTAGAGTTTGGGTTAGTTCATCATCATCATTTAGGGATGGGTTAGGGTTCGAGTTAGTTCATCATCATTTAGGGTTAGGGTTATGTTAGGGTTAGGGTTAGGGTTAGGGTTAGGGTTAGGCTTAGTTCATGATCATCATTTAGGTTTAGGTTTAGGATTCGTGTTAGGATTAGGGTTAGGGTTACGGGTGGGTGAGAGTTACGGTTAGGGTTAGGGTTAGGGTTAGGGTTATGGTTAGGTTTAGGGTTAGGATTAGGGTTAGGGTTAGGGTTAGGGTTAGAGTTTGGGTTAGTTCATCGTCATCATTTAAGGTTAGGGTTAGGATGAGGGTTAGTTCATCATCATCATTTCGGGTTAGGGTTAGTTCATCGTCATCATTTAGGGTTAAGTTTGGGTTAGGGTTAGGGTTAGGGTCAGAATTTAGGCTAGCTCATCATCATCATTTAGGGTTAGAGTTAGAGTTATGGTTGGGTTAGGGTTAGTTCTTCGTCATCATTTAGAGTTAGCGTTAGGATTAAGGTTAGGGTTAGCGTTAGGGTTAGGGTTAGGGTTAGGGTTAGGGTTAGGGTTAGGGTTAGGGTTAGGGTTAGTTCATCATCATCATTTAGGTTTAGGTTTAAGTTTAGGGTTAGTGTTAGGATTAGGGTTAAGATTACGGTTAGGGTTACGGTTAGGTTTAGGGTTAGGGTTGGGGTTAGATCATGTTCATCATTTAGGGTTAGGGTTAGGGTTAGGGTTCAGTTTAGGGTTAGTTCATCATGATCATTAGGGTTAGGGTTGGTTTAGTGTTAGGTTTAGGGTTAGAGTTTGGGTTAGTTCATCATCATCATTTAGGGATGGGTTAGGGTTCGAGTTAGCTCATCATCATTTAGGGTTAGGGTTAGTGTTAGGGTTAGGGTTAGGGTTAGTTTAGGGTTATGGTTAGGGTTAGGGTTAGGGTTAGGCTTAGTTCATGATCATCATTTAGGTTTAGGTTTAGGATTAGGGTTAGGATTAGGGTTAGGGTTACGGCTGGGTGAGAGTTAGGGTTAGGGTTAGGGTTAGTGTTAGGGTTAGGGTTATGGTTAGGTTTAGGGTTAGGATTAGGGTTAGGGTTAGGGTTAGGGTTAGAGTTTGGGTTAGTTCATCATCATCATTTAAGGTTAGGGTTAGGATTAGGGTTAGTTCATCATCATCATTTAGGGTTAGGGTTAGGGTTAAGGTTAGGGATGGGTTAGGGTTAGTTCATCGTCATCATTTAGGGTTAGGTTTGGGTTAGGGTTAGGGTTAGGGTCAGAGTTTAGGCTAGCTCATCATCATCATTTAGGGTTAGAGTTAGAGTTAGGGTTGGATTAGGGTTAGTTCTTCGTCATCATTTAGGGTTAGCGTTAGGGTTAAGGTTAGGGTTAGGGTTAGGGTTAGTTTAGGGTTTAGGGTTAGGGTTAGGGTTAGGGTTAGGGTTAGGCTTAGTTCATGATCATCATTTAGGTTTAGGTTTAGGATTAGGGTTAGGATTAGGGTTAGGGTTACGGCTGGGTGAGAGTTAGGGTTAGGGTTAGGGTTAGGGTTAGAGTTAGGGTTAGGGTTAGAGTTTGGGTTAGTTCATCATCATCATTTAAGGTTAGGGTTAGGATTAGGGTTAGTTCATCATCATCATTTAGGGTTATTGTTAGGGTAAAGGTTAGGCTTGGGTTAGGGTTAGTTCATCGTCATCATTTAGGGTTAGGTTTGGGTTAGGGTTAGGGTTAGGGTCAGAGTTTAGGCTAGCTCATCATCATCATTTAGGGTTAGAGTTAGGGTTAAGGTTAGGGTTGGGTTATGGTTAGTTCTTCGTCATCATTTAGGGTTAGCGTTAGGGTTAAGGTTAGGGTTAGGGTTAGGGTTAGCATTAGGGTTAGGGTTAGGGTTGAGTTTAGGGTTAGTTCATCATCATCATTTAGGTTTAGGGTTAAAGTTAGTGTTGGAGTTAGGGTTAGGGTTAGGGTTAGTGTTAGGCTTAGGATTAGGGTTAGGGGTAGGGTTAAGGTTAGGATTAGGGTTAGGGTTAGGGTTAGCGTGAAAGTTAGCATTAGTTCATCATCATCATTTAGGGATGGGTTAGGGTTAGAGTTAGTTCATCATCATTTAGGGTTACGGTTAGTGTTAGAGTTAGGGTTAGGGTTATGTTAGGGTTAGGGTTTGGGTTTCGGTTAGGGTTAGGGTTAGGGTTATGGTTAGGGTTAGGGTTAGAGTTAGTTCATGATCATCATTTAGGTTTAGGCTTAGGATTAGGGTTAGGCTTAGTTCATCATCATCATTTAGGGTTAGGGTTAGGGTTAAGGTTAGGGTTGGGTTAGAGTTAGTTCATCGTCATCATTTAGGGTTAGGGTTGGGTTAGGGTTAGGGTTAGGGTTAGAGTTTGGGCTAGCTCATCATCATCAATTAGGGTTAGGGTTAGAGTTAGGGTTGGGTTAGGGTTGGTTCATTGTCATCATTTAGGGTTAGCGTTAGGGTTAGGGTTAGGGTTAGGGTTAGGGATAGCGTTAGGGTTAGGGTTAGGGTTGAGTTTAGGGTTAGTTCATCATCATCATTTAGGTTTAGTGTTAGGGTTAGTGTTGGAGTTAGGGTTAGGGTTAGTGTTAGGGTTAGGGTTAGGCTTAGTTCATCATCATCATTTAGGGTTAGGGTTAGGGTTAGGCTTTGGATTAGGGTTAGGGGTAGGGTTAAGGTTAGGATTAGGGTTAGGGTTAGGGTTAGCATGAAAATTAGCATTAGTTCATCATCATCATTTAGGGTTAGGCTTCGGGTTAGGGTTAGTGTTCGTGGTAGGGTTAGGGTTAGGGTTAGGGTTAGGGTTAGGGTTAGGGTTAGGGTTAGGGTTAGGCTTAGTTCAACATCATCATTTAGGGTTCGGGTTAGGGTTAGGCTTAGGATTCGGGTTAGTGGTAGGGTTAAGGTTAAGATTAGCGTTAGGGTGAGTGTTAGCGCCAAAGTTAGCATTAGTTCATCATCATCATTTAGGGTTAGGCTTAGGGTTAGGGTTAGTGTTCGTGGTAGGGTTAGGGTTAGGGTTAGGGTTAGGGTTAGGGTTAGGGTTAGGGTTAGGGTTAGTTCATCATCATCATTTAGGTTTAGGTTTAAGTTTAGGGTTAGTGTTAGGATTAGGGTTAAGATTACGGTTAGGGTTACGGTTAGGGTTAGGGTTAGGGTTAGGGTTCGGTTTAGGGTTAGTTCATCATGATCATTAGGATTAGGGTTGGTTTAGTGTTAGTGTTAGGGTTAGAGTTTGGGTTAGTTCATCATCATCATTTAGGGATGGGTTAGGGTTCGAGTTAGTTCATCATCATTTAGGGTTAGGGTTATGTTAGGGTTAGGGTTAGGGTTAGGGTTAGGGTTAGGCTTAGTTCATGATCATCATTTAGGTTTAGGTTTAGGATTAGTGTTAGGATTAGGGTTAGGGTTACGGGTGGGTGAGAGTTAGGGTTAGGGTTAGGGTTAGTGTTAGGGTTAGGGTTAGGGTTATGGTTAGGTTTAGGGTTAGGATTAGGGTTAGGGTTAGGGTTAGGGTTAGAGTTTGGGTTAGTTCATCGTCATCATTTAAGGTTAGGGTTAGGATTAGGGTTAGTTCATCATCATCATTTCGGGTTAGGGTTAGTTCATCGTCATCATTTAGGGTTAGGTTTGGGTTAGGGTTAGGGTTAGGGTCAGAATTTAGGCTAGCTCATCATCATCATTTAGGGTTAGAGTTAGAGTTAGGGTTGGGTTAGGGTTAGTTCTTCGTCATCATTTAGAGTTAGCTTTAGGATTAAGGTTAGGGTTAGGGTTAGGGTTAGGGTTAGGGTTAGGGTTAGGGTTAGGGTTAGGGTTAGGGTTAGGGTTAGTTCATCATCATCATTTAGGTTTAGGTTTAAGTTTAGGGTTAGTGTTAGGATTAGGGTTAAGATTACGGTTAGGGTTACGGTTAGGTTTAGGGTTAGGGTTGGGGTTAGATCATGTTCATCATTTAGGGTTAGGGTTAGGGTTAGGGTTCGGTTTAGGGTTAGTTCATCATGATCATTAGGGTTAGGGTTGGTTTAGTGTTAGGTTTAGGGTTAGAGTTTGGGTTAGTTCATCATCATCATTTAGGGATGGGTTAGGGTTCGAGTTAGCTCATCATCATTTAGGGTTAGGGTTAGTGTTAGGGTTAGGGTTAGGGTTAGTTTAGGGTTATGGTTAGGGTTAGGGTTAGGGTTAGGCTTAGTTCATGATCATCATTTAGGTTTAGGTTTAGGATTAGGGTTAGGATTAGGGTTAGGGTTACGGCTGGGTGAGAGTTAGGGTTAGGGTTAGGGTTAGGGTTAGGGTTATGGTTAGGTTTAGGGTTAGGATTAGGGTTAGGGTTAGGGTTAGGGTTAGAGTTTGGGTTAGTTCATCATCATCATTTAAGGTTAGGGTTAGGATTAGGGTTAGTTCATCATCATCATTTAGGGTTAGGGTTAGGGTTAAGGTTAGGGATGGGTTAGGGTTAGTTCATCGTCATCATTTAGGGTTAGGTTTGGGTTAGGGTTAGGGTTAGGGTCAGAGTTTAGGCTAGCTCATCATCATCATTTAGGGTTAGAGTTAGGGTTAAGGTTAGGGTTGGGTTATGGTTAGTTCTTCGTCATCATTTAGGGTTAGCGTTAGGGTTAAGGTTAGGGTTAGGGTTAGGGTTAGCATTAGGGTTAGGGTTAGGGTTGAGTTTAGGGTTAGTTCATCATCATCATTTAGGTTTAGGGTTAAAGTTAGTGTTGGAGTTAGGGTTAGGGTTAGGGTTAGGGTTAGGCTTAGGATTAGGGTTAGGGGTAGGGTTAAGGTTAGGATTAGGGTTCGGGTTAGGGTTAGCGTGAAAGTTAGCATTAGTTCATCATCATCATTTAGGGATGGGTTAGGGTTAGAGTTAGTTCATCATCATTTAGGGTTACGGTTAGTGTTAGAGTTAGGGTTAGGGTTAGGTTAGGGTTAGGGTTTGGGTTAGGGTTAGGGTTAGGGTTAGGGTTATGGTTAGGGTTAGGGTTAGAGTTAGTTCATGATCATCATTTAGGTTTAGGCTTAGGATTAGGGTTAGGCTTAGTTCATCATCATCATTTAGGGTTAGGGTTAGGGTTAAGGTTAGGGTTGGGTTAGAGTTAGTTCATCGTCATCATTTAGGGTTAGGGTTGGGTTAGGGTTAGGGTTAGGGTTAGAGTTTGGGCTAGCTCATCATCATCAATTAGGGTTAGGGTTAGAGTTAGGGTTGGGTTAGGGTTGGTTCATCGTCATCATTTAGGGTTAGCGTTAGGGTTAGGGTTAGGGTTAGGGTTAGGGATAGCGTTAGGGTTAGGGTTAGGGTTGAGTTTAGGATTAGTTCATCATCATCATTTAGGTTTAGTGTTAGGGTTAGTGTTGGAGTTAGGGTTAGGGTTAGTGTTAGGGTTAGGCTTAGTTCAACATCATCATTTAGGGTTAGGGTTAGGGTTAGGCTTTGGATTAGGGTTAGGGGTAGGGTTAAGGTTAGGATTAGGGTTAGGGTTAGGGTTAGCATGAAAGTTAGCATTAGTTCATCATCATCATTTAGGGTTAGGCTTAGGGTTAGGGTTAGTGTTCGTGGTAGGGTTAGGGTTAGGGTTAGGGTTAGGGTTAGGGTTAGGGTTAGGGTTAGGGTTAGGCTTAGTTCAACATCATCATTTAGGGTTCGGGTTAGGGTTAGGCTTAGGATTCGGGTTAGTGGTAGGGTTAAGGTTAAGATTCGCGTTAGGGTGAGTGTTAGCGCCAAAGTTAGCATTAGTTCATCATCATCATTTAGGGTTAGGCTTAGGGTTAGGGTTAGTGTTCGTGGTAGGGTTAGGGTTAGGGTTAGGGTTAGGGTTAGGGTTAGGGTTAGGGTTAGTTCATCATCATCATTTAGGTTTAGGTTTAAGTTTAGGGTTAGTGTTAGGATTAGGGTTAAGATTACGGTTAGGGTTACGGTTAGGGTTAGGGTTAGGGTTAGGGTTCGGTTTAGGGTTAGTTCATCATGATCATTAGGATTAGGGTTGGTTTAGTGTTAGTGTTAGGGTTAGAGTTTGGGTTAGTTCATCATCATCATTTAGGGATGGGTTAGGGTTCGAGTTAGTTCATCATCATTTAGGGTTAGGATTATGTTAGGGTTAGGGTTAGGGTTAGGGTTAGGGTTAGGCTTAGTTCATGATCATCATTTAGGTTTAGGTTTAGGATTAGTGTTAGGATTAGGGTTAGGGTTACGGGTGGGTGAGAGTTAGGGTTAGGGTTAGGGTTAGGGTTAGGGTTAGGGTTAGGGTTATGGTTAGGTTTAGGGTTAGGATTAGGGTTAGGGTTAGGGTTAGGGTTAGAGTTTGGGTTAGTTCATCGTCATCATTGAAGGTTAGGGTTAGGATTAGGGTTAGTTCATCATCATCATTTCGGGTTAGGGTTAGTTCATCGTCATCATTTAGGGTTAGGTTTGGGTTAGGGTTAGGGTTAGGGTCAGAATTTAGGCTAGCTCATCATCATCATTTAGGGTTAGAGTTAGAGTTAGGGTTGGGTTAGGGTTAGTTCTTCGTCATCATTTAGAGTTAGCGTTAGGATTAAGGTTAGGGTTAGGGTTAGGGTTAGGGTTAGCGTTAGGGTTAGGGTTAGGGTTAGGGTTAGGGTTAGGGTTAGTTCATCATCATCATTTAGGTTTAGGTTTAAGTTTAGGGTTAGTGTTAGGATTAGGGTTAAGATTACGGTTAGGGTTACGGTTAGGTTTAGGGTTAGGGTTGGGGTTAGATCATGTTCATCATTTAGGGTTAGGGTTAGGGTTAGGGTTCGGTTTAGGGTTAGTTCATCATGATCATTAGGGTTAGGGTTGGTTTAGTGTTAGGTTTAGGGTTAGAGTTTGGGTTAGTTCATCATCATCATTTAGGGATGGGTTAGGGTTCGAGTTAGCTCATCATCATTTAGGGTTAGGGTTAGTGTTAGGGTTAGGGTTAGGGTTAGTTTAGGGTTATGGTTAGGGTTAGGGTTAGGGTTAGGCTTAGTTCATGATCATCATTTAGGTTTAGGTTTAGGATTAGGGTTAGGATTAGGGTTAGGGTTACGGCTGGGTGAGAGTTAGGGTTAGGGTTAGGGTTAGGGTTAGGGTTAGGGTTATGGTTAGAGTTTGGGTTAGTTCATCATCATCATTTAAGGTTAGGGTTAGGATTAGGGTTAGTTCATCATCATCATTTAGGGTTATGGTTAGGGTTAAGGTTAGGGTTGGGTTAGGGTTAGTTCATCGTCATCATTTAGGGTTAGGTTTGGGTTAGGGTTAGGGTTAGGGTCAGAGTTTAGGCTAGCTCATCATCATCATTTAGGGTTAGAGTTGGGGTTAAGGTTAGGGTTGGGTTATGGTTAGTTCTTCGTCATCATTTAGGGTTAGCGTTAGGGTTAAGGTTAGGGTTAGGGTTAGGGTTAGCGTTAGGGTTAAAGGTTAGGGTTAGTTCATCATCATCATTTAGGGTTAGGGTTGGGTTAGGGTTAGGGTTAGGGTTAGAGTTTGGGCTAGCTCATCATCATCAATTAGGGTTAGGGTTAGAGTTAGGGTTGGGTTAGGGTTGGTTCATCGTCATCATTTAGGGTTAGCGTTAGGGTTAGGGTTAGGGTTAGGGATAGCGTTAGGGTTAGGGTTAGGGTTGAGTTTAGAGTTAGTTCATCATCATCATTTAGGTTTAGTGTTAGGGTTAGTGTTGGAGTTAGGGTTAGGGTTAGTGTTAGGGTTAGGGTTAGGCTTAGTTCATCATCATCATTTAGGGTTAGGGTTAGGGTTAGGCTTTGGATTAGGGTTAGGGGTAGGGTTAAGGTTAGGATTAGGGTTAGGGTTAGGGTTAGCATGAAAGTTAGCATTAGTTCATCATCATCATTTAGGGTTAGGCTTAGGGTTAGGGTTAGTGTTCGTGGTAGGGTTAGGGTTAGGGTTAGGGTTAGGGTTAGGGTTAGGGTTAGGGTTAGGCTTAGTTCATCATCATCATTTAGGGTTAGGGTTAGGGTTAGGCTTAGGATTCGGGTTAGTGGTAGGGTTAAGGTTAAGATTAGGGTTAGGGTGAGTGTTAGCGCCAAAGTTAGCATTAGTTCATCATCATCATTTAGGGTTAGGCTTCGGGTTAGGGTTAGTGTTCGTGGTAGGGTTAGGGTTAGGGTTAGGGTTAGGGTTAGGGTTAGGGTTAGGGTTAGTTCATCATCATCATTTAGGTTTAGGTTTAAGTTTAGGGTTAGTGTTAGGATTAGGGTTAAGATTACGGTTAGGGTTACGGTTAGGGTTAGGGTTAGGGTTAGGTCATGTTCATCATTTAGGGTTAGGGTTAGGGTTAGGGTTCGGTTTAGGGTTAGTTCATCATGATCATTAGGGTTAGGGTTGGTTTAGTGTTAGTGTTAGGGTTAGAGTTTGGGTTAGTTCATCATCATCATTTAGGGATGGGTTAGGGTTCGAGTTAGTTCATCATCATTTAGGGTTAGGGTTATGTTAGGGTTAGGGTTAGGGTTAGGGTTAGGCATGGTTCATGATCATCATTTAGGTTTAGGTTTAGGATTAGTGTTAGGATTAGGGTTAGGGTTACGGGTGGGTGAGAGTTAGGGTTAGGGTTAGGGTTAGGGTTAGGGTTAGGGTTATGGTTAGGTTTAGGGTTAGGATTAGGGTTAGGGTTAGGGTTAGGGTTCGAGTTTGGGTTAGTTCATCGTCATCATTTAAGGTTAGGGTTAGGATTAGGGTTAGTTCATCATCATCATTTCGGGTTAGGGTTAGTTCATCGTCATCATTTAGGGTTAGGTTTGGGTTAGGGTTAGGGTTAGGGTCAGAATTTAGGCTAGCTCATCATCATCATTTAGGGTTAGAGTTAGAGTTAGGGTTGGGTTAGGGTTAGTTCTTCGTCATCATTTAGAGTTAGCGTTAGGATTAAGGTTAGGGTTAGGGTTAGGGTTAGGGTTAGGGTTAGGGTTAGGGTTAGGGTTAGGGTTAGGGTTAGGGTTAGGGTTAGGGTTAGTTCATCATCATCATTTAGGTTTAGGTTTAAGTTTAGGGTTAGTGTTAGGATTAGGGTTAAGATTATGGTTAGGGTTACGGTTAGGTTTAGGGTTAGGGTTGGGGTTAGATCATGTTCATCATTTAGGGTTAGGGTTAGGGTTAGGGTTCGGTTTAGGGTTAGTTCATCATGATCATTAGGGTTAGGGTTGGTTTAGTGTTAGGTTTAGGGTTAGAGTTTGGGTTAGTTCATCATCATCATTTAGGGATGGGTTAGGGTTCGAGTTAGCTCATCATCATTTAGGGTTAGGGTTAGTGTTAGGGTTAGGGTTAGGGTTAGTTTAGGGTTATGGTTAGGGTTAGGGTTAGGGTTAGGCTTAGTTCATGATCATCAATTAGGTTTAGGTTTAGGATTAGGGTTAGGATTAGGGTTAGGGTTACGGCTGGGTGAGAGTTAGGGTTAGGGTTAGGGTTAGGGTTAGGGTTAGGGTTATGGTTAGGTTTAGGGTTAGGATTAGGGTTAGGGTTAGGGTTAGGGTTAGAGTTTGGGTTAGTTCATCATCATCATTTAAGGTTAGGGTTAGGATTAGGGTTAGTTCATCATCATCATTTAGGGTTATGGTTAGGGTTAAGGTTAGGGTTGGGTTAGGGTTAGTTCATCGTCATCATTTAGGGTTAGGTTTGGGTTAGGGTTAGGGTTAGGGTCAGAGTTTAGGCTAGCTCATCATCATCATTTAGGGTTAGAGTTAGAGTTAGGGTTGGGTTAGGGTTAGTTCTTCGTCATCATTTAGGGTTAGCGTTAGGGTTAAGGTTAGGGTTAGGGTTAGGGTTAGCGTGAGGGTTAGGGTTAGGGTTAGGGTTAGGCTTAGTTCATGATCATCATTTAGGTTTAGGTTTAGGATTAGGGTTAGGATTAGGGTTAGGGTTACGGCTGGGTGAGAGTTAGGGTTAGGGTTTGGGTTAGGGTTAGGGTTAGGGTTAGGCTTAGAGTTTGGGTTAGTTCATCATCATCATTTAAGGTTAGGGTTAGGATTAGGGTTAGTTCATCATCATCATTTAGGGTTATGGTTAGGGTTAAGGTTAGGGTTGGGTTAGGGTTAGTTCATCGTCATCATTTAGGGTTAGGTTTGGGTTAGGGTTAGGGTTAGGGTCAGAGTTTAGGCTAGCTCATCATCATCATTTAGGGTTAGAGTTAGGGTTAAGGTTAGGGTTGGGTTATGGTTAGTTCTTCGTCATCATTTAGGGTTAGCGTTAGGGTTAAGGTTAGGGTTAGGGTTCGGGTTAGCGTTAGGGTTAGGGTTAGGGTTAGTTCATCGTCATCATTTAGGGTTAGGGTTGGTTTAGGGTTAGGGTTAGGGTTAGAGTTTGGGCTAGCTCATCATCATCAATTAGGGTTAGGGTTAGAGTTAGGGTTGGGTTAGGGTTGGTTCATCGTCATCATTTAGGGTTAGCGTTAGGGTTAGGGTTAGGGTTAGGGTTAGGGATAGCGTTAGGGTTAGGGTTAGGGTTGAGTTTAGAGTTAGTTCATCATCATCATTAAGGTTTAGTGTTAGGGTTAGTGTTGGAGTTAGGGTTAGGGTTAGTGTTAGGGTTAGGGTTAGGCTTAGTTCATCATCATCATTTAGGGTTAGGGTTAGGGTTAGGCTTTGGATTAGGGTTAGGGGTAGGGTTAAGGTTAGGATTAGGGTTAGGGTTAGGGTTAGCATGAAAGTTAGCATTAGTTCATCATCATCATTTAGGGTTAGGCTTAGGGTTAGGGTTAGTGTTCGTGGTAGGGTTAGGGTTAGGGTTAGGGTTAGGGTTAGGGTTAGGGTTAGGGTTAGGGTTAGGGTTAGGCTTAGTTCATCATCATCATTTAGGGTTAGGGTTGGGGTTAGGCTTAGGATTCGGGTTAGTGGTAGGGTTAAGGTTAAGATTAGGGTTAGGGTGAGTGTTAGCGCCAAAGTTAGCATTAGTTCATCATCATCATTTAGGGTTAGGCTTAGGGTTAGGGTTAGTGTTCGTGGTAGGGTTAGGGTTAGGGTTAGGGTTAGGGTTAGTTCATCATCATCATTTAGGTTTAGGTTTAAGTTTAGGGTTAGTGTTAGGATTAGGGTTAAGATTACGGTTAGGGTTACGGTTAGGGTTAGGGTTAGGGTTAGATCATGTTCATCATTTATGGTTAGGGTTAGGGTTAGGGTTCGGTTTAGGGTTAGTTCATCATGATCATTAGGGTTAGGGTTGGTTTAGTGTTAGTGTTAGGGTTAGAGTTTGGGTTAGTTCATCATCATCATTTAGGGATGGGTTAGGGTTCGAGTTAGTTCATCATCATTTAGGGTTAGGGTTATGTTAGGGTTAGGGTTAGGGTTAGGGTTAGGGTTAGGCATGGTTCATGATCATCATTTAGGTTTAGGTTTAGGATTAGTGTTAGGATTAGGGTTAGGGTTACGGGTGGGTGAGAGTTAGGGTTAGGGTTAGGGTTAGGGTTAGGGTTAGGGTTATGGTTAGGTTTAGGGTTAGGATTAGGGTTAGGGTTAGGGTTAGGGTTAGAGTTTGGGTTAGTTCATCGTCATCATTTAAGGTTAGGGTTAGGATTAGGGTTCGTTCATCATCATCATTTCGGGTTAGGGTTAGTTCATCGTCATCATTTAGGGTTAGGTTTGGGTTAGGGTTAGGGTTAGGGTCAGAATTTAGGCTAGCTCATCATCATCATTTAGGGTTAGAGTTAGAGTTAGGGTTGGGTTAGGGTTAGTTCTTCGTCATCATTTAGAGTTAGCGTTAGGATTAAGGTTAGGGTTTGGGTTAGGGTTAGGGTTAGGGTTAGGGTTAGGGTTAGGGTTAGGGTTAGTTCATCATCATCATTTAGGTTTAGGTTTAAGTTTAGGGTTAGTGTTCGGATTAGGGTTAAGATTACGGTTAGGGTTACGGTTAGGTTTAGGGTTAGGGTTGGGGTTAGATCATGTTCATCATTTAGGGTTAGGGTTAGGGTTAGGGTTCGGTTTAGGGTTAGTTCATCATGATCATTAGGGTTAGGGTTGGTTTAGTGTTAGGTTTAGGGTTAGAGTTTGGGTTAGTTCATCATCATCATTTAGGGATGGGTTAGGGTTCGAGTTAGCTCATCATCATTTAGGGTTAGGGTCAGTGTTAGGGTTAGGGTTAGGGTTAGTTTAGGGTTATGGTTAGGGTTAGGGTTAGGGTTAGGCTTAGTTCATGATCATCATTTAGGTTTAGGTTTAGGATTAGGGTTAGGATTAGGGTTAGGGTTACGGCTGGGTGAGAGTTAGGGTTAGGGTTAGGGTTAGGGTTAGGATTAGGGTTAGGGTTAGTTTAGGGTTATGGTTAGGGTTAGAGTTAGAGTTTGGGTTAGTTCATCATCATCATTTAAGGTTAGGGTTAGGATTAGGGTTAGTTCATCATCATCATTTAGGGTTAGGGTTAGGGTTAAGGTTAGGGTTGGGTTAGGGTTAGTTCATCGTCATCATTTAGGGTTAGGTTTGGGTTAGGGTTAGGGTTAGGGTCAGAATTTAGGCTAGCTCATCATCATCATTTAGGGTTAGAGTTAGAGTTAGGGTTGGGTTAGGGTTAGTTCTTCGTCATCATATAGAGTTAGCGTTAGGATTAAGGTTAGGGTTAGGGTTAGGGTTAGCGTTAGGGTTAGGGTTAGGGTTGAGTTTAGGATTAGTTCATCATCATCATTTAGGTTTAGGGTTAAAGTTAGTGTTGGAGTTAGGGTTAGGGTTAGGGTTAGGCTTAGGATTAGGGTTAGGGGTAGGGTTAAGGTTAGGATTAGGGTTAGGGTTAGGGTTAGCGTGAAAGTTAGCATTAGTTCATCATCATCATTTAGGGATGGGTTAGGGTTAGAGTTAGTTCATCATCATTTAGGGTTACGGTTAGTGTTAGAGTTAGGGTTAGGGTTAGGTTAGGGTTAGGGTTTGGGTTAGGGTTAGGGTTAGGGTTACGGTTATGCTTAGGGTTAGGGTTAGAGTTAGTTCATGATCATCATTTAGGTTTAGGCTTAGGATTAGGGTTAGGCTTAGTTCATCATCATCATTTAGGGTTAGGGTTAGGGTTAAGGTTAGGGTTGGGTTAGAGTTAGTTCATCGTCATCATTTAGGGTTAGGGTTGGGTTAGGGTTAGGGTTAGGGTTAGAGTTTGGGCTAGCTCATCATCATCAATTAGGGTTAGGGTTAGAGTTAGGGTTGGGTTAGGGTTGGTTCATCGTCATCATTTAGGGTTAGCGTTAGGGTTAGGGTTAGGGTTAGGGTTAGGGATAGCGTTAGGGTTAGGGTTAGGGTTGAGTTTAGGGTTAGTTCATCATCATCATTTAGGTTTAGTGTTAGGGTTAGTGTTGGAGTTAGGGTTAGGGTTAGTGTTAGGGTTAGGGTTAGGCTTAGTTCATCATCATCATTTAGGGTTAGGGTTAGGGTTAGGCTTTGGATTAGGGTTAGGGGTAGGGTTAAGGTTAGGATTAGGGTTAGGGTTAGGGTTAGCATGAAAATTAGCATTAGTTCATCATCATCATTTAGGGTTAGGCTTCGGGTTAGGGTTAGTGTTCGTGGTAGGGTTAGGGTTAGGGTTAGGGTTAGGGTTAGGGTTAGGGTTAGGGTTAGGCTTAGTTCATCATCATCATTTAGGGTTAGGGTTAGGGTTAGGCTTAGGATTCGGGTTAGTGGTAGGGTTAAGGTTAAGATTAGGGTTAGGGTGAGTGTTAGCGCCAAAGTTAGCATTAGTTCATCATCATCATTTAGGGTTAGGCTTCGGGTTAGGGTTAGTGTTCGTGGTAGGGTTAGGGTTAGGGTTAGGGTTAGGGTTAGGGTTAGGGTTAGTTCATCATCATCATTTAGGTTTAGGTTTAAGTTTAGGGTTAGTGTTAGGATTAGGGTTAAGATTACGGTTAGGGTTACGGTTAGGGTTAGGGTTAGGGTTAGATCATGTTCATCATTTAGGGTTTAGGTTAGGGTTAGGGTTCGGTTTAGGGTTAGTTCATCATGATCATTAGGGTTAGGGTTGGTTTAGTGTTAGTGTTAGGGTTAGAGTTTGGGTTAGTTCATCATCATCATTTAGGGATGGGTTAGGGTTCGAGTTAGTTCATCATCATTTAGGGTTAGGGTTATGTTAGGGTTAGGGTTAGGGTTAGGGTTAGGGTTAGGCTTAGTTCATGATCATCATTTAGGTTTAGGTTTAGGATTAGTGTTAGGATTAGGGTTAGGGTTACGGGTGGGTGAGAGTTAGGGTTAGGGTTAGGGTTAGGGTTAGGGTTAGGGTTATGGTTAGGTTTAGGGTTAGGATTAGGGTTAGGGTTAGGGTTAGGGTTAGAGTTTGGGTTCGTTCATCGTCATCATTTAAGGTTAGGGTTAGGATTAGGGTTAGTTCATCATCATCATTTCGGGTTAGGGTTAGTTCATCGTCATCATTTAGGGTTAGGTTTGGGTTAGGGTTAGGGTTAGGGTCAGAATTTAGGCTAGCTCATCATCATCATTTAGGGTTAGAGTTAGAGTTAGGGTTGGGTTAGGGTTAGTTCTTCGTCATCATTTAGAGTTAGCGTTAGGATTAAGGTTAGGGTTAGGGTTAGGGTTAGGGTTAGGGTTAGGGTTAGGGTTAGGGTTAGGGTTAGGGTTAGGGTTAGGGTTAGTTCATCATCATCATTTAGGTTTAGGTTTAAGTTTAGGGTTAGTGTTAGGATTAGGGTTAAGATTACGGTTAGGGTTACGGTTAGGTTTAGGGTTAGGGTTGGGGTTAGATCATGTTCATCATTTAGGGTTAGGGTTAGGGTTAGGGTTCGGTTTAGGGTTAGTTCATCATGATCATTAGGGTTAGGGTTGGTTTAGTGTTAGGTTTAGGGATAGAGTTTGGGTTAGTTCATCATCATCATTTAGGGATGGGTTAGGGTTCGAGTTAGCTCATCATCATTTAGGGTTAGGGTTAGTGTTAGGGTTAAGGTTAGGGTTAGTTTAGGGTTATGGTTAGGGTTAGGGTTAGGGTTAGGCTTAGTTCATGATCATCATTTAGGTTTAGGTTTAGGATTAGGGTTAGGATTAGGGTTAGGGTTACGGCTGGGTGAGAGTTAGGGTTAGGGTTAGGGTTAGGGTTAGGGTTAGGGTTAGGGTTATGGTTAGGTTTAGGGTTAGGATTAGGGTTAGGGTTAGGGTTAGGGTTAGAGTTTGGGTTAGTTCATCATCATCATTTAAGGTTAGGGTTAGGATTAGGGTTAGTTCATCATCATCATTTAGGGTTATGGTTAGGGTTAAGGTTAGGGTTGGGTTAGGGTTAGTTCATCGTCATCATTTAGGGTTAGGTTTGGGTTAGGGTTAGGGTTAGGGTCAGAGTTTAGGCTAGCTCATCATCATCATTTAGGGTTAGAGTTAGAGTTAGGCTTGGGTTAGGGTTAGTTCTTCGTCATCATATAGAGTTAGCGTTAGGGTTAAGGTTAGGGTTAGGGTTAGGGTTAGCGTGAGGGTTAGGGTTAGGGTTAGGGTTAGGCTTAGTTCATGATCATCATTTAGGTTTAGGTTTAGGATTAGGGTTAGGATTAGGGTTAGGGTTACGGCTGGGTGAGAGTTAGGGTTAGGGTTTGGGTTAGGGTTAGGGTTAGGGTTAGGGTTAGAGTTTGGGTTAGTTCATCATCATCATTTAAGGTTAGGGTTAGGATTAGGGTTAGTTCATCATCATCATTTAGGGTTATGGTTAGGGTTAAGGTTAGGGTTGGGTTAGGGTTAGTTCATCGTCATCATTTAGGGTTAGGTTTGGGTTAGGGTTAGGGTTAGGGTCAGAGTTTAGGCTAGCTCATCATCATCATTTAGGGTTAGAGTTAGGGTTAAGGTTAGGGTTGGGTTATGGTTAGTTCTTCGTCATCATTTAGGGTTAGCGTTAGGGTTAAGGTTAGGGTTAGGGTTCGGGTTAGCGTTAGGGTTAGGGTTAGGGTTAGTTCATCGTCATCATTTAGGGTTAGGGTTGGTTTAGGGTTAGGGTTAGGGTTAGAGTTTGGGCTAGCTCATCATCATCAATTAGGGTTAGGGTTAGAGTTAGGTTTGGGTTAGGGTTGGTTCATCGTCATCATTTAGGGTTAGCGTTAGGGTTAGGGTTAGGGTTAGGGTTAGGGATAGCGTTAGGGTTAGGGTTAGGGTTGAGTTTAGAGTTAGTTCATCATCATCATTAAGGTTTAGTGTTAGGGTTAGTGTTGGAGTTAGGGTTAGGGTTAGTGTTAGGGTTAGGGTTAGGCTTAGTTCATCATCATCATTTAGGGTTAGGGTTAGGGTTAGGCTTTGGATTAGGGTTAGGGGTAGGGTTAAGGTTAGGATTAGGGTTAGGGTTAGGGTTAGCATGAAAGTTAGCATTAGTTCATCATCATCATTTAGGGTTAGGCTTAGGGTTAGGGTTAGTGTTCGTGGTAGGGTTAGGGTTAGGGTTAGGGTTAGGGTTAGGGTTAGGGTTAGGGTTAGGGTTAGGGTTAGGCTTAGTTCATCATCATCATTTAGGGTTAGGGTTGGGGTTAGGCTTAGGATTCGGGTTAGTGGTAGGGTTAAGGTTAAGATTAGGGTTAGGGTGAGTGTTAGCGCCAAAGTTAGCATTAGTTCATCATCATCATTTAGGGTTAGGCTTAGGGTTAGGGTTAGTGTTCGTGGTAGGGTTAGGGTTAGGGTTAGGGTTAGGGTTAGTTCATCATCATCATTTAGGTTTAGGTTTAAGTTTAGGGTTAGTGTTAGGATTAGGGTTAAGATTACGGTTAGGGTTACGGTTAGGGTTAGGGTTAGGGTTAGATCATGTTCATCATTTATGGTTAGGGTTAGGGTTAGGGTTCGGTTTAGGGTTAGTTCATCATGATCATTAGGGTTAGGGTTGGTTTAGTGTTAGTGTTAGGGTTAGAGTTTGGGTTAGTTCATCATCATCATTTAGGGATGGGTTAGGGTTCGAGTTAGTTCATCATCATTTAGGGTTAGGGTTATGTTAGGGTTAGGGTTAGGGTTAGGGTTAGGGTTAGGCATGGTTCATGATCATCATTTAGGTTTAGGTTTAGGATTAGTGTTAGGATTAGGGTTAGGGTTACGGGTGGGTGAGAGTTAGGGTTAGGGTTAGGGTTAGGGTTAGGGTTAGGGTTATGGTTAGGTTTAGGGTTAGGATTAGGGTTAGGGTTAGGGTTAGGGTTAGAGTTTGGGTTAGTTCATCGTCATCATTTAAGGTTAGGGTTAGGATTAGGGTTCGTTCATCATCATCATTTCGGGTTAGGGTTAGTTCATCGTCATCATTTAGGGTTAGGTTTGGGTTAGGGTTAGGGTTAGGGTCAGAATTTAGGCTAGCTCATCATCATCATTTAGGGTTAGAGTTAGAGTTAGGGTTGGGTTAGGGTTAGTTCTTCGTCATCATTTAGAGTTAGCGTTAGGATTAAGGTTAGGGTTTGGGTTAGGGTTAGGGTTAGGGTTAGGGTTAGGGTTAGGGTTAGGGTTAGTTCATCATCATCATTTAGGTTTAGGTTTAAGTTTAGGGTTAGTGTTAGGATTAGGGTTAAGATTACGGTTAGGGTTACGGTTAGGTTTAGGGTTAGGGTTGGGGTTAGATCATGTTCATCATTTAGGGTTAGGGTTAGGGTTAGGGTTCGGTTTAGGGTTAGTTCATCATGATCATTAGGGTTAGGGTTGGTTTAGTGTTAGGTTTAGGGTTAGAGTTTGGGTTAGTTCATCATCATCATTTAGGGATGGGTTAGGGTTCGAGTTAGCTCATCATCATTTAGGGTTAGGGTCAGTGTTAGGGTTAGGGTTAGGGTTAGTTTAGGGTTATGGTTAGGGTTAGGGTTAGGGTTAGGCTTAGTTCATGATCATCATTTAGGTTTAGGTTTAGGATTAGGGTTAGGATTAGGGTTAGGGTTACGGCTGGGTGAGAGTTAGGGTTAGGGTTAGGGTTAGGGTTAGGATTAGGGTTAGGGTTAGTTTAGGGTTATGGTTAGGGTTAGAGTTAGAGTTTGGGTTAGTTCATCATCATCATTTAAGGTTAGGGTTAGGATTAGGGTTAGTTCATCATCATCATTTAGGGTTAGGGTTAGGGTTAAGGTTAGGGTTGGGTTAGGGTTAGTTCATCGTCATCATTTAGGGTTAGGTTTGGGTTAGGGTTAGGGTTAGGGTCAGAATTTAGGCTAGCTCATCATCATCATTTAGGGTTAGAGTTAGAGTTAGGGTTGGGTTAGGGTTAGTTCTTCGTCATCATATAGAGTTAGCGTTAGGATTAAGGTTAGGGTTAGGGTTAGGGTTAGCGTTAGGGTTAGGGTTAGGGTTGAGTTTAGGATTAGTTCATCATCATCATTTAGGTTTAGGGTTAAAGTTAGTGTTGGAGTTAGGGTTAGGGTTAGGGTTAGGCTTAGGATTAGGGTTAGGGGTAGGGTTAAGGTTAGGATTAGGGTTAGGGTTAGGGTTAGCGTGAAAGTTAGCATTAGTTCATCATCATCATTTAGGGATGGGTTAGGGTTAGAGTTAGTTCATCATCATTTAGGGTTACGGTTAGTGTTAGAGTTAGGGTTAGGGTTAGGTTAGGGTTAGGGTTTGGGTTAGGGTTAGGGTTAGGGTTACGGTTATGCTTAGGGTTAGGGTTAGAGTTAGTTCATGATCATCATTTAGGTTTAGGCTTAGGATTAGGGTTAGGCTTAGTTCATCATCATCATTTAGGGTTAGGGTTAGGGTTAAGGTTAGGGTTGGGTTAGAGTTAGTTCATCGTCATCATTTAGGGTTAGGGTTGGGTTAGGGTTAGGGTTAGGGTTAGAGTTTGGGCTAGCTCATCATCATCAATTAGGGTTAGGGTTAGAGTTAGGGTTGGGTTAGGGTTGGTTCATCGTCATCATTTAGGGTTAGCGTTAGGGTTAGGGTTAGGGTTAGGGTTAGGGATAGCGTTAGGGTTAGGGTTAGGGTTGAGTTTAGGGTTAGTTCATCATCATCATTTAGGTTTAGTGTTAGGGTTAGTGTTGGAGTTAGGGTTAGGGTTAGTGTTAGGGTTAGGGTTAGGCTTAGTTCATCATCATCATTTAGGGTTAGGGTTAGGGTTAGGCTTTGGATTAGGGTTAGGGGTAGGGTTAAGGTTAGGATTAGGGTTAGGGTTAGGGTTAGCATGAAAATTAGCATTAGTTCATCATCATCATTTAGGGTTAGGCTTCGGGTTAGGGTTAGTGTTCGTGGTAGGGTTAGGGTTAGGGTTAGGGTTAGGGTTAGGGTTAGGGTTAGGGTTAGGGTTAGGCTTAGTTCATCATCATCATTTAGGGTTAGGGTTAGGGTTAGGCTTAGGATTCGGGTTAGTGGTAGGGTTAAGGTTAAGATTAGGGTTAGGGTGAGTGTTAGCGCCAAAGTTAGCATTAGTTCATCATCATCATTTAGGGTTAGGCTTCGGGTTAGGGTTAGTGTTCGTGGTAGGGTTAGGGTTAGGGTTAGGGTTAGGGTTAGGGTTAGGGTTAGTTCATCATCATCATTTAGGTTTAGGTTTAAGTTTAGGGTTAGTGTTAGGATTAGGGTTAAGATTACGGTTAGGGTTACGGTTAGGGTTAGGGTTAGGGTTAGATCATGTTCATCATTTAGGGTTTAGGTTAGGGTTAGGGTTCGGTTTAGGGTTAGTTCATCATGATCATTAGGGTTAGGGTTGGTTTAGTGTTAGTGTTAGGGTTAGAGTTTGGGTTAGTTCATCATCATCATTTAGGGATGGGTTAGGGTTCGAGTTAGTTCATCATCATTTAGGGTTCGGGTTATGTTAGGGTTAGGGTTAGGGTTAGGGTTAGGGTTAGGCTTAGTTCATGATCATCATTTAGGTTTAGGTTTAGGATTAGTGTTAGGATTAGGGTTAGGGTTACGGGTGGGTGAGAGTTAGGGTTAGGGTTAGGGTTAGGGTTAGGGTTAGGGTTATGGTTAGGTTTAGGGTTAGGATTAGGGTTAGGGTTAGGGTTAGGGTTAGAGTTTGGGTTAGTTCATCGTCATCATTTAAGGTTAGGGTTAGGATTAGGGTTAGTTCATCATCATCATTTCGGGTTAGGGTTAGTTCATCGTCATCATTTAGGGTTAGGTTTGGGTTAGGGTTAGGGTTAGGGTCAGAATTTAGGCTAGCTCATCATCATCATTTAGGGTTAGAGTTAGAGTTAGGGTTGGGTTAGGGTTAGTTCTTCGTCATCATTTAGAGTTAGCGTTAGGATTAAGGTTAGGGTTAGGGTTAGGGTTAGGGTTAGGGTTAGGGTTAGGGTTAGGGTTAGGGTTAGGGTTAGGGTTAGGGTTAGGGTTAGGGTTAGTTCATCATCATCATTTAGGTTTAGGTTTAAGTTTAGGGTTAGTGTTAGGATTAGGGTTAAGATTACGGTTAGGGTTACGGTTAGGTTTAGGGTTAGGGTTGGGGTTAGATCATGTTCATCATTTAGGGTTAGGGTTAGGGTTAGGGTTCGGTTTAGGGTTAGTTCATCATGATCATTAGGGTTAGGGTTGGTTTAGTGTTAGGTTTAGGGATAGAGTTTGGGTTAGTTCATCATCATCATTTAGGGATGGGTTAGGGTTCGAGTTAGCTCATCATCATTTAGGGTTAGGGTTAGTGTTAGGGTTAAGGTTAGGGTTAGTTTAGGGTTATGGTTAGGGTTAGGGTTAGGGTTAGGCTTAGTTCATGATCATCATTTAGGTTTAGGTTTAGGATTAGGGTTAGGATTAGGGTTAGGGTTACGGCTGGGTGAGAGTTAGGGTTAGGGTTAGGGTTAGGGTTAGGGTTAGGGTTATGGTTAGGTTTAGGGTTAGGATTAGGG
This sequence comes from Pristiophorus japonicus, assembly GCF_044704955.1. Lineage (NCBI taxonomy): Eukaryota > Metazoa > Chordata > Chondrichthyes > Pristiophoridae > Pristiophorus > Pristiophorus japonicus. The sequence continues at coordinate 226,562 of NW_027254515.1, forward strand.
TTAGGGTTAGGGTTAGGGTTAGAGTTTGGGTTAGTTCATCATCATCATTTAAGGTTAGGGTTAGGATTAGGGTTAGTTCATCATCATCATTTAGGGTTATGGTTAGGGTTAAGGTTAGGGTTGGGTTAGGGTTAGTTCATCGTCATCATTTAGGGTTAGGTTTGGGTTAGGGTTAGGGTTAGGGTCAGAGTTTAGGCTAGCTCATCATCATCATTTAGGGTTAGAGTTAGAGTTAGGGTTGGGTTAGGGTTAGTTCTTCGTCATCATTTAGGGTTAGCGTTAGGGTTAAGGTTAGGGTTAGGGTTAGGGTTAGGTTAGGGTTAGGGTTAGGGTTAGGGTTAGGCTTAGTTCATGATCATCATTTAGGTTTAGGTTTAGGATTAGGGTTAGGATTAGGGTTAGGGTTACGGCTGGGTGAGAGTTAGGGTTAGGGTTTGGGTTAGGGTTAGGGTTAGGGTTAGGGTTAGAGTTTGGGTTAGTTCATCATCATCATTTAAGGTTAGGGTTAGGATTAGGGTTGGTTCATCATCATCATTTAGGGTTATGGTTAGGGTTAAGGTTAGGGTTGGGTTAGGGTTAGTTCATCGTCATCATTTAGGGTTAGGTTTGGGTTAGGGTTAGGGTTAGGGTCAGAGTTTAGGCTAGCTCATCATCATCATTTAGGGTTAGAGTTAGGGTTAAGGTTAGGGTTGGGTTATGGTTAGTTCTTAGTCATCATTTTGGGTTAGCGTTAGGGTTAAGGTTAGGGTTAGGGTTAGGGTTAGCGTTAGGGTTAAAGGTTAGGGTTAGTTCATCGTCATCATTTAGGGTTAGGGTTGGTTTAGGGTTAGGGTTAGGGTTAGAGTTTGGGCTAGCTCATCATCATCAATTAGGGTTAGGGTTAGAGTTAGGGTTGGGTTAGGGTTGGTTCATCGTCATCATTTAGGGTTAGCGTTAGGGTTAGGGTTAGGGTTAGGGTTAGGGATAGCGTTAGGGTTAGGGTTAGGGTTGAGTTTAGAGTTAGTTCATCATCATCATTTAGGTTTAGTGTTAGGGTTAGTGTTGGAGTTAGGGTTAGGGTTAGTGTTAGGGTTAGGGTTAGGCTTAGTTCATCATCATCATTTAGGGTTAGGGTTAGGGTTAAGGTTAGGGTTGGGTTATGGTTAGTTCTTCGTCATCATTTTGGGTTAGCGTTAGGGTTAAGGTTAGGGTTAGGGTTAGGGTTAGCGTTAGGGTTAAAGGTTAGGGTTAGTTCATCGTCATCATTTAGGGTTAGGGTTGGTTTAGGGTTAGGGTTAGGGTTAGAGTTTGGGCTAGCTCATCATCATCAATTAGGGTTAGGGTTAGAGTTAGGGTTGGGTTAGGGTTGGTTCATCGTCATCATTTAGGGTTAGCGTTAGGGTTAGGGTTAGGGTTAGGGATAGCGTTAGGGTTAGGGTTAGGGTTGAGTTTAGAGTTAGTTCATCATCATCATTTAGGTTTAGTGTTAGGGTTAGTGTTGGAGTTAGGGTTAGGGTTAGTGTTAGGGTTAGGGTTAGGCTTAGTTCATCATCATCATTTAGGGTTAGGGTTAGGGTTAGGCTTTGGATTCGGGTTAGGGGTAGGGTTAAGGTTAGGATTAGGGTTAGGGTTAGGGTTAGCATGAAAGTTAGCATTAGTTCATCATCATCATTTAGGGTTAGGCTTAGGGTTAGGGTTAGTGTTCGTGGTAGGGTTAGGGTTAGGGTTAGGGTTAGGGTTAGGGTTAGGGTTAGGGTTAGGCTTAGTTCATCATCATCATTTAGGGTTAGGGTTAGGGTTAGGCTTAGGATTCGGGTTAGTGGTAGGGTTAAGGTTAAGATTAGGGTTAGGGTGAGTGTTAGCGCCAAAGTTAGCATTAGTTCATCATCATCATTTAGGGTTAGGCTTAGGGTTAGGGTTAGTGTTCGTGGTAGGGTTAGGGTTAGGGTTAGGGTTAGGGTTAGGGTTAGGGTTAGGGTTAGTTCATCATCATCATTTAGGTTTAGGTTTAAGTTTAGAGTTAGTGTTAGGATTAGGGTTAAGATTACGGTTAGGGTTATGGTTAGGGTTAGGGTTAGGGTTAGGGTTAGATCATGTTCATCATTTAGGGTTAGGGTTAGGGTTCGGTTTAGGGTTAGTTCATCATGATCATTAGGGTTAGGGTTGGTTTAGTGTTAGTGTTAGGGTTAGAGTTTGGGTTAGTTCATCATCATCATTTAGGGATGGGTTAGGGTTCGAGTTAGTTCATCATCATTTAGGGTTAGGGTTATGTTAGGGTTAGGGTTAGGGTTAGGGTTAGGGTTAGGCTTAGTTCATGATCATCATTTAGGTTTAGGTTTAGGATTAGTGTTAGGATTAGGGTTAGGGTTACGGGTGGGTGAGAGTTAGGGTTAGGGTTAGGGTTAGGGTTAGGGTTAGGGTTAGGGTTATGGTTAGGTTTAGGGTTAGGATTAGGGTTAGGGTTAGGGTTAGGGTTAGAGTTTGGGTTAGTTCATCGTCATCATTGAAGGTTAGGGTTAGGATTAGGGTTAGTTCATCATCATCATTTCGGGTTAGGGTTAGTTCATCGTCATCATTTAGGGTTAGGTTTGGGTTAGGGTTAGGGTTAGGGTCAGAATTTAGGCTAGCTCATCATCATCATTTAGGGTTAGAGTTAGAGTTAGGGTTGGGATAGGGTTAGTTCTTCGTCATCATTTAGAGTTAGCGTTAGGATTAAGGTTAGGGTTAGGGTTAGGGTTAGGGTTAGCGTTAGGGTTAGGGTTAGGGTTAGGGTTAGGGTTAGGGTTAGTTCATCATCATCATTTAGGTTTAGGTTTAAGTTTAGGGTTAGTGTTAGGATTAGGGTTAAGATTACGGTTAGGGTTACGGTTAGGTTTAGGGTTAGGGTTGGGGTTAGATCATGTTCATCATTTAGGGTTAGGGTTAGGGTTAGGGTTCGGTTTAGGGTTAGTTCATCATGATCATTAGGGTTAGGGTTGGTTTAGTGTTAGGTTTAGGGTTAGAGTTTGGGTTAGTTCATCATCATCATTTAGGGATGGGTTAGGGTTCGAGTTAGCTCATCATCATTTAGGGTTAGGGTTAGTGTTAGGGTTAGGGTTAGGGTTAGTTTAGGGTTATGGTTAGGGTTAGGGTTAGGGTTAGGCTTAGTTCATGATCATCATTTAGGTTTAGGTTTAGGATTAGGGTTAGGATTAGGGTTAGGGTTACGGCTGGGTGAGAGTTAGGGTTAGGGTTAGGGTTAGGGTTAGGGTTAGGGTTATGGTTAGAGTTTGGGTTAGTTCATCATCATCATTTAAGGTTAGGGTTAGGATTAGGGTTAGTTCATCATCATCATTTAGGGTTATGGTTAGGGTTAAGGTTAGGGTTGGGTTAGGGTTAGTTCATCGTCATCATTTAGGGTTAGGTTTGGGTTAGGGTTAGGGTTAGGGTCAGAGTTTAGGCTAGCTCATCATCATCATTTAGGGTTAGAGTTGGGGTTAAGGTTAGGGTTGGGTTATGGTTAGTTCTTCGTCATCATTTAGGGTTAGCGTTAGGGTTAAGGTTAGGGTTAGGGTTAGGGTTAGCGTTAGGGTTAGGGTTAGGGTTAGTTCATCGTCATCATTTAGGGTTAGGGTTGGGTTAGGGTTAGGGTTAGGGTTAGAGTTTGGGCTAGCTCATCATCATCAATTAGGGTTAGGGTTAGAGTTAGGGTTGGGTTAGGGTTGGTTCATCGTCATCATTTAGGGTTAGCGTTAGGGTTAGGGTTAGGGTTAGGGTTAGGGATAGCGTTAGGGTTAGGGTTAGGGTTGAGTTTAGAGTTAGTTCATCATCATCATTTAGGTTTAGTGTTAGGGTTAGTGTTGGAGTTAGGGTTAGGGTTAGTGTTAGGGTTAGGGTTAGGCTTAGTTCATCATCATCATTTAGGGTTAGGGTTAGCGTTAGGCTTTGGATTAGGGTTAGGGGTAGGGTTAAGGTTAGGATTAGGGTTAGGGTTAGGGTTAGCATGAAAGTTAGCATTAGTTCATCATCATCATTTAGGGTTAGGCTTAGGGTTAGGGTTAGTGTTCGTGGTAGGGTTAGGGTTAGGGTTAGGGTTAGGGTTAGGGTTAGGGTTCGGTTTAGGGTTAGTTCATCATGATTATTAGGGTTAGGGTTGGTTTAGTGTTAGTGTTAGGGTTAGAGTTTGGGTTAGTTCATCATCATCATTTAGGGATGGGTTAGGGTTCGAGTTAGTTCATCATCATTTAGGGTTAGGGTTATGTTAGGGTTAGGGTTAGGGTTAGGGTTAGGCATGGTTCATGATCATCATTTAGGTTTAGGTTTAGGATTAGTGTTAGGATTAGGGTTAGGGTTACGGGTGGGTGAGAGTTAGGGTTAGGGTTAGGGTTAGGGTTAGGGTTAGGGTTATGGTTAGGTTTAGGGTTAGGATTAGGGTTAGGGTTAGGGTTAGGGTTAGAGTTTGGGTTAGTTCATCGTCATCATTTAAGGTTAGGGTTAGGATTAGGGTTAGTTCATCATCATCATTTCGGGTTAGGGTTAGTTCATCGTCATCATTTAGGGTTAGGTTTGGGTTAGGGTTAGGGTTAGGGTCAGAATTTAGGCTAGCTCATCATCATCATTTAGGGTTAGAGTTAGAGTTAGGGTTGGGTTAGGGTTAGTTCTTCGTCATCATTTAGAGTTAGCGTTAGGATTAAGGTTAGGGTTAGGGTTAGGGTTAGGGTTAGGGTTAGGGTTAGGGTTAGGGTTAGGGTTAGGGTTAGGGTTAGGGTTAGTTCATCATCATCATTTAGGTTTAGGTTTAAGTTTAGGGTTAGTGTTAGGATTAGGGTTAAGATTATGGTTAGGGTTACGGTTAGGTTTAGGGTTAGGGTTGGGGTTAGATCATGTTCATCATTTAGGGTTAGGGTTAGGGTTAGGGTTCGGTTTAGGGTTAGTTCATCATGATCATTAGGGTTAGGGTTGGTTTAGTGTTAGGTTTAGGGTTAGAGTTTGGGTTAGTTCATCATCATCATTTAGGGATGGGTTAGGGTTCGAGTTAGCTCATCATCATTTAGGGTTAGGGTTAGTGTTAGGGTTAGGGTTAGGGTTAGTTTAGGGTTATGGTTAGGGTTAGGGTTAGGGTTAGGCTTAGTTCATGATCATCAATTAGGTTTAGGTTTAGGATTAGGGTTAGGATTAGGGTTAGGGTTACGGCTGGGTGAGAGTTAGGGTTAGGGTTAGGGTTAGGGTTAGGGTTAGGGTTATGGTTAGGTTTAGGGTTAGGATTAGGGTTAGGGTTAGGGTTAGGGTTAGGGTTAGAGTTTGGGTTAGTTCATCATCATCATTTAAGGTTAGGGTTAGGATTAGGGTTAGTTCATCATCATCATTTAGGGTTATGGTTAGGGTTAAGGTTAGGGTTGGGTTAGGGTTAGTTCATCGTCATCATTTAGGGTTAGGTTTGGGTTAGGGTTAGGGTTAGGGTCAGAGTTTAGGCTAGCTCATCATCATCATTTAGGGTTAGAGTTAGAGTTAGGGTTGGGTTAGGGTTAGTTCTTCGTCATCATTTAGGGTTAGCGTTAGGGTTAAGGTTAGGGTTAGGGTTAGCGTTAGGGTTAGGGTTAGGGTTAGGGTTAGGCTTAGTTCATGATCATCATTTAGGTTTAGGTTTAGGATTAGGGTTAGGATTAGGGTTAGGGTTACGGCTGGGTGAGAGTTAGGGTTAGGGTTTGGGTTAGGGTTAGGGTTAGGGTTAGGGTTAGAGTTTGGGTTAGTTCATCATCATCATTTAAGGTTAGGGTTAGGATTAGGGTTAGTTCATCATCATCATTTAGGGTTATGGTTAGGGTTAAGGTTAGGGTTGGGTTAGGGTTAGTTCATCGTCATCATTTAGGGTTAGGTTTGGGTTAGGGTTAGGGTTAGGGTCAGAGTTTAGGCTAGCTCATCATCATCATTTAGGGTTAGAGTTAGGGTTAAGGTTAGGGTTGGGTTATGGTTAGTTCTTCGTCATCATTTAGGGTTAGCGTTAGGGTTAAGGTTAGGGTTAGGGTGAGGGTTAGCGTTAGGGTTAGGGTTAGGGTTAGTTCATCGTCATCATTTAGGGTTAGGGTTGGTTTAGGGTTAGGGTTAGGGTTAGAGTTTGGGCTAGCTCATCATCATCAATTAGGGTTAGGGTTAGAGTTAGGGTTGGGTTAGGGTTGGTTCATCGTCATCATTTAGGGTTAGCGTTAGGGTTAGGGTTAGGGTTAGGGTTAGGGATAGCGTTAGGGTTAGGGTTAGGGTTGAGTTTAGAGTTAGTTCATCATCATCATTAAGGTTTAGTGTTAGGGTTAGTGTTGGAGTTAGGGTTAGTGTTAGGGTTAGGTTTAGGCTTAGTTCATCATCATCATTTAGGGTTAGGGTTAGGGTTAGGCTTTGGATTAGGGTTAGGGGTAGGGTTAAGGTTAGGATTAGGGTTAGGGTTAGGGTTAGCATGAAAGTTAGCATTAGTTCATCATCATCATTTAGGGTTAGGCTTAGGGTTAGGGTTAGTGTTCGTGGTAGGGTTAGGGTTAGGGTTAGGGTTAGGGTTAGGGTTAGGGTTAGGGTTAGGGTTAGGGTTAGGCTTAGTTCATCATCATCATTTAGGGTTAGGGTTAGGGTTAGGCTTAGGATTCGGGTTAGTGGTAGGGTTAAGGTTAAGATTAGGGTTAGGGTGAGTGTTAGCGCCAAAGTTAGCATTAGTTCATCATCATCATTTAGGGTTAGGCTTAGGGTTAGGGTTAATGTTCGTGGTAGGGTTAGGGTTAGGGTTAGGGTTAGGGTTAGTTCATCATCATCATTTAGGTTTAGGTTTAAGTTTAGGGTTAGTGTTAGGATTAGGGTTAAGATTACGGTTAGGGTTAGTTCATCATCATCATTTAGGGATGGGTTAGGGTTCGAGTTAGTTCATCATCATTTAGGGTTAGGGTTATGTTAGGGTTAGGGTTAGGGTTAGGGTTAGGGTTAGGCATGGTTCATGATCATCATTTAGGTTTAGGTTTAGGATTAGTGTTAGGATTAGGGTTAGGGTTACGGGTGGGTGAGAGTTAGGGTTAGGGTTAGGGTTAGGGTTAGGGTTATGGTTAGGTTTAGGGTTAGGATTAGGGTTAGGGTTAGGGTTAGGGTTAGAGTTTGGGTTAGTTCATCGTCATCATTTAAGGTTAGGGTTAGGATTGGGTTAGTTCATCATCATCATTTCGGGTTAGGGTTAGTTCATCGTCATCATTTAGGGTTAGGTTTGGGTTAGGGTTAGGGTTAGGGTCAGAATTTAGGCTAGCTCATCATCATCATTTAGGGTTAGAGTTAGAGTTAGGGTTGGGTTAGGGTTAGTTCTTCGTCATCATTTAGAGTTAGCGTTAGGATTAAGGTTAGGGTTTGGGTTAGGGTTAGGGTTAGGGTTAGGGTTAGGGTTAGGGTTAGGGTTAGTTCATCATCATCATTTAGGTTTAGGTTTAAGTTTAGGGTTAGTGTTTGGATTAGGGTTAAGATTACGGTTAGGGTTACGGTTAGGTTTAGGGTTAGGGTTGGGGTTAGATCATGTTCATCATTTAGGGTTAGGGTTAGGGTTAGGGTTCGGTTTAGGGTTAGTTCATCATGATCATTAGGGTTAGGGTTGGTTTAGTGTTAGGTTTAGGGTTAGAGTTTGGGTTAGTTCATCATCATCATTTAGGGATGGGTTAGGGTTCGAGTTAGCTCATCATCATTTAGGGTTAGGGTCAGTGTTAGGGTTAGGGTTAGGGTTAGTTTAGGGTTATGGTTAGGGTTAGGGTTAGGGTTAGGCTTAGTTCATGATCATCATTTAGGTTTAGGTTTAGGATTAGGGTTAGGATTAGGGTTAGGGTTACGGCTGGGTGAGAGTTAGGGTTAGGGTTAGGGTTAGGGTTAGGATTAGGTTTAGGGTTAGTTTAGGGTTATGGTTAGGGTTAGAGTTAGAGTTTGGGTTAGTTCATCATCATCATTTAAGGTTAGGGTTAGGATTAGGGTTAGTTCATCATCATCATTTAGGGTTAGGGTTAGGGTTAAGGTTAGGGTTGGGTTAGGGTTAGTTCATCGTCATCATTTAGGGTTAGGTTTGGGTTAGGGTTAGGGTTAGGGTCAGAATTTAGGCTAGCTCATCATCATCATTTAGGGTTAGAGTTAGAGTTAGGGTTGGGTTAGGGTTAGTTCTTCGTCATCATATAGAGTTAGCGTTAGGATTAAGGTTAGGGTTAGGGTTAGGGTTAGCGTTAGGGTTAGGGTTAGGGTTGAGTTTAGGATTAGTTCATCATCATCATTTAGGTTTAGGGTTAAAGTTAGTGTTGGAGTTAGGGTTAGGGTTAGGGTTAGGCTTAGGATTAGGGTTAGGGGTAGGGTTAAGGTTAGGATTAGGGTTAGGGTTAGGGTTAGCGTGAAAGTTAGCATTAGTTCATCATCATCATTTAGGGATGGGTTAGGGTTAGAGTTAGTTCATCATCATTTAGGGTTACGGTTAGTGTTAGAGTTAGGGTTAGGGTTAGGTTAGGGTTAGGGTTTGGGTTAGGGTTAGGGTTAGGGTTACGGTTATGGTTAGGGTTAGGGTTAGAGTTAGTTCATGATCATCATTTAGGTTTAGGCTTAGGATTAGGGTTAGGCTTAGTTCATCATCATCATTTAGGGTTAGGGTTAGGGTTAAGGTTAGGGTTGGGTTAGAGTTAGTTCATCGTCATCATTTAGGGTTAGGGTTGGGTTAGGGTTAGGGTTAGGGTTAGAGTTTGGGCTAGCTCATCATCATCAATTAGGGTTAGGGTTAGAGTTAGGGTTGGGTTAGGGTTGGTTCATCGTCATCATTTAGGGTTAGCGTTAGGGTTAGGGTTAGGGTTAGGGTTAGGGATAGCGTTAGGGTTAGGGTTAGGGTTAGGGTTGAGTTTAGGGTTAGTTCATCATCATCATTTAGGTTTAGTGTTAGGGTTAGTGTTGGAGTTAGGGTTAGGGTTAGTGTTAGGGTTAGGGTTAGGCTTAGTTCATCATCATCATTTAGGGTTAGGGTTAGGGTTAGGCTTTGGATTAGGGTTAGGGGTAGGGTTAAGGTTAGGATTAGGGTTAGGGTTAGGGTTAGCATGAAAGTTAGCATTAGTTCATCATCATCATTTAGGGTTAGGCTTCGGGTTAGGGTTAGTGTTCGTGGTAGGGTTAGGGTTAGGGTTAGGGTTAGGGTTAGGGTTAGGGTTAGGGTTAGGCTTAGTTCATCATCATCATTTAGGGTTAGGGTTAGGGTTAGGCTTAGGATTCGGGTTAGTGGTAGGGTTAAGGTTAAGATTAGGGTTAGGGTGAGTGTTAGCGCCAAAGTTAGCATTAGTTCATCATCATCATTTAGGGTTAGGCTTCGGGTTAGGGTTAGTGTTCGTGGTAGGGTTAGGGTTAGGGTTAGGGTTAGGGTTAGGGTTAGGGTTAGGGTTAGTTCATCATCATCATTTAGGTTTAGGTTTAAGTTTAGGGTTAGTGTTAGGATTAGGGTTAAGATTACGGTTAGGGTTACGGTTAGGGTTAGGGTTAGGGTTAGATCATGTTCATCATTTAGGGTTAGGGTTAGGGTTAGGGTTCGGTTTAGGGTTAGTTCATCATGATCATTAGGGTTAGGGTTGGTTTAGTGTTAGTGTTAGAGTTAGAGTTTGGGTTAGTTCATCATCATCATTTAGGGATGGGTTAGGGTTCGAGTTAGTTCATCATCATTTAGGGTTAGGGTTATGTTAGGGTTAGGGTTAGGGTTAGGGTTAGGGTTAGGCTTAGTTCATGATCATCATTTAGGTTTAGGTTTAGGATTAGTGTTAGGATTAGGGTTAGGGTTACGGGTGGGTGAGAGTTAGGGTTAGGGTTAGGGTTAGAGTTAGGGTTAGGGTTATGGTTAGGTTTAGGGTTAGGATTAGGGTTAGGGTTAGGGTTAGGGTTAGAGTTTGGGTTAGTTCATCGTCATCATTTAAGGTTAGGGTTAGGATTAGGGTTAGTTCATCATCATCATTTCGGGTTAGGGTTAGTTCATCGTCATCATTTAGGGTTAGGTTTGGGTTAGGGTTAGGGTTAGGGTCAGAATTTAGGCTAGCTCATCATCATCATTTAGGGTTAGAGTTAGAGTTAGGGTTGGGTTAGGGTTAGTTCTTCGTCATCATTTAGAGTTAGCGTTAGGATTAAGGTTAGGGTTAGGGTTAGGGTTAGGGTTAGGGTTAGGGTTAGGGTTAGGGTTAGGGTTAGGGTTAGGGTTAGTTCATCATCATCATTTAGGTTTAGGTTTAAGTTTAGGGTTAGTGTTAGGATTAGGGTTAAGATTACGGTTAGGGTTACGGTTAGGTTTAGGGTTAGGGTTGGGGTTAGATCATGTTCATCATTTAGGGTTAGGGTTAGGGTTAGGGTTCGGTTTAGGGTTAGTTCATCATGATCATTAGGGTTAGGGTTGGTTTAGTGTTAGGTTTAGGGTTAGAGTTTGGGTTAGTTCATCATCATCATTTAGGGATGGGTTAGGGTTCGAGTTAGCTCATCATCATTTAGGGTTAGGGTTAGTGTTAGGGTTAAGGTTAGGGTTAGTTTAGGGTTATGGTTAGGGTTAGGGTTAGGGTTAGGCTTAGTTCATGATCATCATTTAGGTTTAGGTTTAGGATTAGGGTTAGGATTAGGGTTAGGGTTACGGCTGGGTGAGAGTTAGGGTTAGGGTTAGGGTTAGGGTTAGGGTTAGGGTTATGGTTAGGTTTAGGGTTAGGATTAGGGTTAGGGTTAGGGTTAGGGTTAGAGTTTGGGTTAGTTCATCATCATCATTTAAGGTTAGGGTTAGGATTAGGGTTAGTTCATCATCATCATTTAGGGTTATGGTTAGGGTTAAGGTTAGGGTTGGGTTAGGGTTAGTTCATCGTCATCATTTAGGGTTAGGTTTGGGTTAGGGTTAGGGTTAGGGTCAGAGTTTAGGCTAGCTCATCATCATCATTTAGGGTTAGAGTTAGAGTTAGGGTTGGGTTAGGGTTAGTTCTTCGTCATCATTTAGGGTTAGCGTTAGGGTTAAGGTTAGGGTTAGGGTTAGGGTTAGGTTAGGGTTAGGGTTAGGGTTAGGGTTAGGCTTAGTTCATGATCATCATTTAGGTTTAGGTTTAGGATTAGGGTTAGGATTAGGGTTAGGGTTACGGCTGGGTGAGAGTTAGGGTTAGGGTTTGGGTTAGGGTTAGGGTTAGGGTTAGGGTTAGAGTTTGGGTTAGTTCATCATCATCATTTAAGGTTAGGGTTAGGATTAGGGTTGGTTCATCATCATCATTTAGGGTTATGGTTAGGGTTAAGGTTAGGGTTGGGTTAGGGTTAGTTCATCGTCATCATTTAGGGTTAGGTTTGGGTTAGGGTTAGGGTTAGGGTCAGAGTTTAGGCTAGCTCATCATCATCATTTAGGGTTAGAGTTAGGGTTAAGGTTAGGGTTGGGTTATGGTTAGTTCTTCGTCATCATTTTGGGTTAGCGTTAGGGTTAAGGTTAGGGTTAGGGTTAGGGTTAGCGTTAGGGTTAAAGGTTAGGGTTAGTTCATCGTCATCATTTAGGGTTAGGGTTGGTTTAGGGTTAGGGTTAGGGTTAGAGTTTGGGCTAGCTCATCATCATCAATTAGGGTTAGGGTTAGAGTTAGGGTTGGGTTAGGGTTGGTTCATCGTCATCATTTAGGGTTAGCGTTAGGGTTAGGGTTAGGGTTAGGGTTAGGGATAGCGTTAGGGTTAGGGTTAGGGTTGAGTTTAGAGTTAGTTCATCATCATCATTTAGGTTTAGTGTTAGGGTTAGTGTTGGAGTTAGGGTTAGGGTTAGTGTTAGGGTTAGGGTTAGGCTTAGTTCATCATCATCATTTAGGGTTAGGGTTAGGGTTAGGCTTTGGATTCGGGTTAGGGGTAGGGTTAAGGTTAGGATTAGGGTTAGGGTTAGGGTTAGCATGAAAGTTAGCATTAGTTCATCATCATCATTTAGGGTTAGGCTTAGGGTTAGGGTTAGTGTTCGTGGTAGGGTTAGGGTTAGGGTTAGGGTTAGGGTTAGGGTTAGGGTTAGGGTTAGGCTTAGTTCATCATCATCATTTAGGGTTAGGGTTAGGGTTAGGCTTAGGATTCGGGTTAGTGGTAGGGTTAAGGTTAAGATTAGGGTTAGGGTGAGTGTTAGCGCCAAAGTTAGCATTAGTTCATCATCATCATTTAGGGTTAGGCTTAGGGTTAGGGTTAGTGTTCGTGGTAGGGTTAGGTTTAGGGTTAGGGTTAGGGTTAGGGTTAGGGTTAGGGTTAGTTCATCATCATCATTTAGGTTTAGGTTTAAGTTTAGGGTTAGTGTTAGGATTAGGGTTAAGATTACGGTTAGGGTTACGGTTAGGGTTAGGGTTAGGGTTAGATCATGTTCATCATTTAGGGTTAGGGTTAGGGTTCGGTTTAGGGTTAGTTCATCATGATCATTAGGGTTAGGGTTGGTTTAGTGTTAGTGTTAGGGTTAGAGTTTGGGTTAGTTCATCATCATCATTTAGGGATGGGTTAGGGTTCGAGTTAGTTCATCATCATTTAGGGTTAGGGTTATGTTAGGGTTAGGGTTAGGGTTAGGGTTAGGGTTAGGCTTAGTTCATGATCATCATTTAGGTTTAGGTTTAGGATTAGTGTTAGGATTAGGGTTAGGGTTACGGGTGGGTGAGAGTTAGGGTTAAGGTTAGGGTTAGGGTTAGGGTTATGGTTAGGTTTAGGGTTAGGATTAGGGTTAGGGTTAGGGTTAGGGTTAGAGTTTGGGTTAGTTCATCGTCATCATTTAAGGCTAGGGTTAGGATTAGGGTTAGTTCATCATCATCATTTCGGGTTAGGGTTAGTTCATCGTCATCATTTAGGGTTAGGTTTGGGTTAGGGTTAGGGTTAGGGTCAGAATTTAGGCTAGCTCATCATCATCATTTAGGGTTAGAGTTAGAGTTAGGGTTGGGTTAGGATTAGTTCTTCGTCATCATTTAGAGTTAGCGTTAGGATTAAGGTTAGGGTTTGGGTTAGGGTTAGGGTTAGGGTTAGGGTTAGGGTTAGGGTTAGGGTTAGGGTTAGTTCATCATCATCATTTAGGTTTAGGTTTAAGTTTAGGGTTAGTGTTAGGATTAGGGTTAAGATTACGGTTAGGGTTACGGTTAGGTTTAGGGTTAGGGTTGGGGTTAGATCATGTTCATCATTTAGGGTTAGGGTTCGGGTTAGGGTTCGGTTTAGGGTTAGTTCATCATGATCATTAGGGTTAGGGTTGGTTTAGTGTTAGGTTTAGGGTTAGAGTTTGGGTTAGTTCATCATCATCATTTAGGGATGGGTTAGGGTTCGAGTTAGCTCATCATCATTTAGGGTTAGGGTCAGTGTTAGGGTTAGGGTTAGGGTTAGTTTAGGGTTATGGTTAGGGTTAGGGTTAGGGTTAGGCTTAGTTCATGATCATCATTTAGGTTTAGGTTTAGGATTAGGGTTAGGATTAGGGTTAGGGTTACGGCTGGGTGAGAGTTAGGGTTAGGGTTAGGGTTAGGGTTAGGATTAGGGTTACGGTTAGTTTAGGGTTATGGTTAGGGTTAGGGTTAGAGTTTGGGTTAGTTCATCATCATCATTTAAGGTTAGGGTTAGGATTAGGGTTAGTTCATCATCATCATTTAGGGTTAGGGTTAGGGTTAAGGTTAGGGTTGGGTTAGGGTTAGTTCATCGTCATCATTTAGGGTTAGGTTTGGGTTAGGGTTAGGGTTAGGGTCAGAGTTTAGGCTAGCTCATCATCATCATTTAGGGTTAGAGTTAGAGTTAGGGTTGGGTTAGGGTTAGTTCTTCGTCATCATTTAGGGTTAGCGTTAGGGTTAAGGTTAGGGTTAGGGTTAGGGTTAGCGTTAGGGTTAGGGTTAGGGTTGAGTTTAGGGTTAGTTCATCATCATCATTTAGGTTTATGGTTAAAGTTAGTGTTGGAGTTAGGGTTAGGGTTAGGGTTAGGCTTAGGATTAGGGTTAGGGGTAGGGTTAAGGTTAGGATTAGGGTTAGGGTTAGGGTTAGCGTGAAAGTTAGCATTAGTTCATCATCATCATTTAGGGATGGGTTAGGGTTAGAGTTAGTTCATCATCATTTAGGGTTACGGTTAGTGTTAGAGTTAGGGTTAGGGTTAGGTTAGGGTTAGGGTTTGGGTTAGGGTTAGGGTTAGGGTTACGGTTATGGTTAGGGTTAGGGTTAGAGTTAGTTCATGATCATCATTTAGGTTTAGGCTTAGGATTAGGGTTAGGCTTAGTTCATCATCATCATTTAGGGTTAGGGTTAGGGTTAAGGTTAGGTTTGGGTTAGAGTTAGTTCATCGTCATCATTTAGGGTTAGGGTTGGGTTAGGGTTAGGGTTAGGGTTAGAGTTTGGGCTAGCTCATCATCATCAATTAGGGTTAGGGTTAGAGTTAGGGTTGGGTTAGGGTTGGTTCATCGTCATCATTTAGGGTTAGCGTTAGGGTTAGGGTTAGGGTTAGGGTTAGGGATAGCGTTAGGGTTAGGGTTAGGGTTGAGTTTAGGGTTAGTTCATCATCATCATTTAGGTTTAGTGTTAGGGTTAGTGTTGGAGTTAGGGTTAGCGTTAGTGTTAGGGTTAGGGTTAGGCTTAGTTCATCATCATCATTTAGGGTTAGGGTTAGGGTTCGGCTTTGGATTAGGGTTAGGGGTAGGGTTAAGGTTAGGATTAGGGTTAGGGTTAGGGTTAGCATGAAAGTTAGCATTAGTTCATCATCATCATTTAGGGTTAGGCTTCGGGTTAGGGTTAGTTCTTCGTCATCATTTAGAGTTAGCGTTAGGATTAAGGTTAGGGTTTGGGTTAGGGTTAGGGTTAGGGTTAGGGTTAGGGTTAGGGTTAGGGTTAGTTCATCATCATCATTTAGGTTTAGGTTTAAGTTTAGGGTTAGTGTTTGGATTAGGGTTAAGATTACGGTTAGGGTTACGGTTAGGTTTAGGGTTAGGGTTGGGGTTAGATCATGTTCATCATTTAGGGTTAGGGTTAGGGTTAGGGTTCGGTTTAGGGTTAGTTCATCATGATCATTAGGGTTAGGGTTGGTTTAGTGTTAGGTTTAGGGTTAGAGTTTGGGTTAGTTCATCATCATCATTTAGGGATGGGTTAGGGTTCGAGTTAGCTCATCATCATTTAGGGTTAGGGTCAGTGTTAGGGTTAGGGTTAGGGTTAGTTTAGGGTTATGGTTAGGGTTAGGGTTAGGGTTAGGCTTAGTTCATGATCATCATTTAGGTTTAGGTTTAGGATTAGGGTTAGGATTAGGGTTAGGGTTACGGCTGGGTGAGAGTTAGGGTTAGGGTTAGGGTTAGGGTTAGGATTAGGTTTAGGGTTAGTTTAGGGTTATGGTTAGGGTTAGAGTTAGAGTTTGGGTTAGTTCATCATCATCATTTAAGGTTAGGGTTAGGATTAGGGTTAGTTCATCATCATCATTTAGGGTTAGGGTTAGGGTTAAGGTTAGGGTTGGGTTAGGGTTAGTTCATCGTCATCATTTAGGGTTAGGTTTGGGTTAGGGTTAGGGTTAGGGTCAGAATTTAGGCTAGCTCATCATCATCATTTAGGGTTAGAGTTAGAGTTAGGGTTGGGTTAGGGTTAGTTCTTCGTCATCATATAGAGTTAGCGTTAGGATTAAGGTTAGGGTTAGGGTTAGGGTTAGCGTTAGGGTTAGGGTTAGGGTTGAGTTTAGGATTAGTTCATCATCATCATTTAGGTTTAGGGTTAAAGTTAGTGTTGGAGTTAGGGTTAGGGTTAGGGTTAGGCTTAGGATTAGGGTTAGGGGTAGGGTTAAGGTTAGGATTAGGGTTAGGGTTAGGGTTAGCGTGAAAGTTAGCATTAGTTCATCATCATCATTTAGGGATGGGTTAGGGTTAGAGTTAGTTCATCATCATTTAGGGTTACGGTTAGTGTTAGAGTTAGGGTTAGGGTTAGGTTAGGGTTAGGGTTTGGGTTAGGGTTAGGGTTAGGGTTACGGTTATGGTTAGGGTTAGGGTTAGAGTTAGTTCATGATCATCATTTAGGTTTAGGCTTAGGATTAGGGTTAGGCTTAGTTCATCATCATCATTTAGGGTTAGGGTTAGGGTTAAGGTTAGGGTTGGGTTAGAGTTAGTTCATCGTCATCATTTAGGGTTAGGGTTGGGTTAGGGTTAGGGTTAGGGTTAGAGTTTGGGCTAGCTCATCATCATCAATTAGGGTTAGGGTTAGAGTTAGGGTTGGGTTAGGGTTGGTTCATCGTCATCATTTAGGGTTAGCGTTAGGGTTAGGGTTAGGGTTAGGGTTAGGGATAGCGTTAGGGTTAGGGTTAGGGTTGAGTTTAGGGTTAGTTCATCATCATCATTTAGGTTTAGTGTTAGGGTTAGTGTTGGAGTTAGGGTTAGGGTTAGTGTTAGGGTTAGGGTTAGGCTTAGTTCATCATCATCATTTAGGGTTAGGGTTAGGGTTAGGCTTTGGATTAGGGTTAGGGGTAGGGTTAAGGTTAGGATTAGGGTTAGGGTTAGGGTTAGCATGAAAGTTAGCATTAGTTCATCATCATCATTTAGGGTTAGGCTTCGGGTTAGGGTTAGTGTTCGTGGTAGGGTTAGGGTTAGGGTTAGGGTTAGGGTTAGGGTTAGGGTTAGGGTTAGGCTTAGTTCATCATCATCATTTAGGGTTAGGGTTAGGGTTAGGCTTAGGATTCGGGTTAGTGGTAGGGTTAAGGTTAAGATTAGGGTTAGGGTGAGTGTTAGCGCCAAAGTTAGCATTAGTTCATCATCATCATTTAGGGTTAGGCTTCGGGTTAGGGTTAGTGTTCGTGGTAGGGTTAGGGTTAGGGTTAGGGTTAGGGTTAGGGTTAGGGTTAGGGTTAGTTCATCATCATCATTTAGGTTTAGGTTTAAGTTTAGGGTTAGTGTTAGGATTAGGGTTAAGATTACGGTTAGGGTTACGGTTAGGGTTAGGGTTAGGGTTAGATCATGTTCATCATTTAGGGTTAGGGTTAGGGTTAGGGTTCGGTTTAGGGTTAGTTCATCATGATCATTAGGGTTAGGGTTGGTTTAGTGTTAGTGTTAGGGTTAGAGTTTGGGTTAGTTCATCATCATCATTTAGGGATGGGTTAGGGTTCGAGTTAGTTCATCATCATTTAGGGTTAGGGTTATGTTAGGGTTAGGGTTAGGGTTAGGGTTAGGGTTAGGCTTAGTTCATGATCATCATTTAGGTTTAGGTTTAGGATTAGTGTTAGGATTAGGGTTAGGGTTACGGGTGGGTGAGAGTTAGGGTTAGGGTTAGGGTTAGGGTTAGGGTTATGGTTAGGTTTAGGGTTAGGATTAGGGTTAGGGTTAGGGTTAGGGTTAGAGTTTGGGTTAGTTCATCGTCATCATTTAAGGTTAGGGTTAGGATTAGGGTTAGTTCATCATCATCATTTCGGGTTAGGGTTAGTTCATCGTCATCATTTAGGGTTAGGTTTGGGTTAGGGTTAGGGTTAGGGTCAGAATTTAGGCTAGCTCATCATCATCATTTAGGGTTAGAGTTAGAGTTAGGGTTGGGTTAGGGTTAGTTCTTCGTCATCATTTAGAGTTAGCGTTAGGATTAAGGTTAGGGTTAGGGTTAGGGTTAGGGTTAGGGTTAGGGTTAGGGTTAGGGTTAGGGTTAGGGTTAGGGTTAGGGTTAGTTCATCATCATCATTTAGGTTTAGGTTTAAGTTTAGGGTTAGTGTTAGGATTAGGGTTAAGATTACGGTTAGGGTTACGGTTAGGTTTAGGGTTAGGGTTGGGGTTAGATCATGTTCATCATTTAGGGTTAGGGTTAGGGTTAGGGTTCGGTTTAGGGTTAGTTCATCATGATCATTAGGGTTAGGGTTGGTTTAGTGTTAGGTTTAGGGTTAGAGTTTGGGTTAGTTCATCATCATCATTTAGGGATGGGTTAGGGTTCGAGTTAGCTCATCATCATTTAGGGTTAGGGTTAGTGTTAGGGTTAAGGTTAGGGTTAGTTTAGGGTTATGGTTAGGGTTAGGGTTAGGGTTAGGCTTAGTTCATGATCATCATTTAGGTTTAGGTTTAGGATTAGGGTTAGGATTAGGGTTAGGGTTACGGCTGGGTGAGAGTTAGGGTTAGGGTTAGGGTTAGGGTTAGGGTTAGGGTTATGGTTAGGTTTAGGGTTAGGATTAGGGTTAGGGTTAGGGTTAGGGTTAGAGTTTGGGTTAGTTCATCATCATCATTTAAGGTTAGGGTTAGGATTAGGGTTAGTTCATCATCATCATTTAGGGTTATGGTTAGGGTTAAGGTTAGGGTTGGGTTAGGGTTAGTTCATCGTCATCATTTAGGGTTAGGTTTGGGTTAGGGTTAGGGTTAGGGTCAGAGTTTAGGCTAGCTCATCATCATCATTTAGGGTTAGAGTTAGAGTTAGGGTTGGGTTAGGGTTAGTTCTTCGTCATCATTTAGGGTTAGCGTTAGGGTTAAGGTTAGGGTTAGGGTTAGGGTTAGGTTAGGGTTAGGGTTAGGGTTAGGGTTAGGCTTAGTTCATGATCATCATTTAGGTTTAGGTTTAGGATTAGGGTTAGGATTAGGGTTAGGGTTACGGCTGGGTGAGAGTTAGGGTTAGGGTTTGGGTTAGGGTTAGGGTTAGGGTTAGGGTTAGAGTTTGGGTTAGTTCATCATCATCATTTAAGGTTAGGGTTAGGATTAGGGTTGGTTCATCATCATCATTTAGGGTTATGGTTAGGGTTAAGGTTAGGGTTGGGTTAGGGTTAGTTCATCGTCATCATTTAGGGTTAGGTTTGGGTTAGGGTTAGGGTTAGGGTCAGAGTTTAGGCTAGCTCATCATCATCATTTAGGGTTAGAGTTAGGGTTAAGGTTAGGGTTGGGTTATGGTTAGTTCTTCGTCATCATTTTGGGTTAGCGTTAGGGTTAAGGTTAGGGTTAGGGTTAGGGTTAGCGTTAGGGTTAAAGGTTAGGGTTAGTTCATCGTCATCATTTAGGGTTAGGGTTGGTTTAGGGTTAGGGTTAGGGTTAGAGTTTGGGCTAGCTCATCATCATCAATTAGGGTTAGGGTTAGAGTTAGGGTTGGGTTAGGGTTGGTTCATCGTCATCATTTAGGGTTAGCGTTAGGGTTAGGGTTAGGGTTAGGGTTAGGGATAGCGTTAGGGTTAGGGTTAGGGTTGAGTTTAGAGTTAGTTCATCATCATCATTTAGGTTTAGTGTTAGGGTTAGTGTTGGAGTTAGGGTTAGGGTTAGTGTTAGGGTTAGGGTTAGGCTTAGTTCATCATCATCATTTAGGGTTAGGGTTAGGGTTAGGCTTTGGATTCGGGTTAGGGGTAGGGTTAAGGTTAGGATTAGGGTTAGGTTAGGGTTAGCATGAAAGTTAGCATTAGTTCATCATCATCATTTAGGGTTAGGCTTAGGGTTAGGGTTAGTGTTCGTGGTAGGGTTAGGGTTAGGGTTAGGGTTAGGGTTAGGGTTAGGGTTAGGGTTAGGCTTAGTTCATCATCATCATTTAGGGTTAGGGTTAGGGTTAGGCTTAGGATTCGGGTTAGTGGTAGGGTTAAGGTTAAGATTAGGGTTAGGGTGAGTGTTAGCGCCAAAGTTAGCATTAGTTCATCATCATCATTTAGGGTTAGGCTTAGGGTTAGGGTTAGTGTTCGTGGTAGGGTTAGGTTTAGGGTTAGGGTTAGGGTTAGGGTTAGGGTTAGGGTTAGTTCATCATCATCATTTAGGTTTAGGTTTAAGTTTAGGGTTAGTGTTAGGATTAGGGTTAAGATTACGGTTAGGGTTACGGTTAGGGTTAGGGTTAGGGTTCGATCATGTTCATCATTTAGGGTTAGGGTTAGGGTTCGGTTTAGGGTTAGTTCATCATGATCATTAGGGTTAGGGTTGGTTTAGTGTTAGTGTTAGGGTTAGAGTTTGGGTTAGTTCATCATCATCATTTAGGGATGGGTTAGGGTTCGAGTTAGTTCATCATCATTTTGGGTTAGGGTTATGTTAGGGTTAGGGTTAGGGTTAGGGTTAGGGTTAGGCTTAGTTCATGATCATCATTTAGGTTTAGGTTTAGGATTAGTGTTAGGATTAGGGTTAGGGTTACGGGTGGGTGAGAGTTAGGGTTAAGGTTAGGGTTAGGGTTAGGGTTATGGTTAGGTTTAGGGTTAGGATTAGGGTTAGGGTTAGGGTTAGGGTTAGAGTTTGGGTTAGTTCATCGTCATCATTTAAGGCTAGGGTTAGGATTAGGGTTAGTTCATCATCATCATTTCGGGTTAGGGTTAGTTCATCGTCATCATTTAGGGTTAGGTTTGGGTTAGGGTTAGGGTTAGGGTCAGAATTTAGGCTAGCTCATCATCATCATTTAGGGTTAGAGTTAGAGTTAGGGTTGGGTTAGGATTAGTTCTTCGTCATCATTTAGAGTTAGCGTTAGGATTAAGGTTAGGGTTTGGGTTAGGGTTAGGGTTAGGGTTAGGGTTAGGGTTAGGGTTAGGGTTAGGGTTAGTTCATCATCATCATTTAGGTTTAGGTTTAAGTTTAGGGTTAGTGTTAGGATTAGGGTTAAGATTACGGTTAGGGTTACGGTTAGGTTTAGGGTTAGGGTTGGGGTTAGATCATGTTCATCATTTAGGGTTAGGGTTGGTTTAGTGTTAGGTTTAGGGTTAGAGTTTGGGTTAGTTCATCATCATCATTTAGGGATGGGTTAGGGTTCGAGTTAGCTCATCATCATTTAGGGTTAGGGTCAGTGTTAGGGTTAGGGTTAGGGTTAGTTTAGGGTTATGGTTAGGGTTAGGGTTAGGGTTAGGCTTAGTTCATGATCATCATTTAGGTTTAGGTTTAGGATTAGGGTTAGGATTAGGGTTAGGGTTACGGCTGGGTGAGAGTTAGGGTTAGGGTTAGGGTTAGGGTTAGGATTAGGGTTACGGTTAGTTTAGGGTTATGGTTAGGGTTAGGGTTAGAGTTTGGGTTAGTTCATCATCATCATTTAAGGTTAGGGTTAGGATTAGGGTTAGTTCATCATCATCATTTAGGGTTAGGGTTAGGGTTAAGGTTAGGGTTGGGTTAGGGTTAGTTCATCGTCATCATTTAGGGTTAGGTTTGGGTTAGGGATAGGGTTAGGGTCAGAGTTTAGGCTAGCTCATCATCATCATTTAGGGTTAGAGTTAGAGTTAGGGTTGGGTTAGGGTTAGTTCTTCGTCATCATTTAGGGTTAGCGTTAGGGTTAAGGTTAGGGTTAGGGTTAGGGTTAGCGTTAGGGTTAGGGTTAGGGTTGAGTTTAGGGTTAGTTCATCATCATCATTTAGGTTTATGGTTAAAGTTAGTGTTGGAGTTAGGGTTAGGGTTAGGGTTAGGCTTAGGATTAGGGTTAGGGGTAGGGTTAAGGTTAGGATTAGGGTTAGGGTTAGGGTTAGCGTGAAAGTTAGCATTAGTTCATCATCATCATTTAGGGATGGGTTAGGGTTAGAGTTAGTTCATCATCATTTAGGGTTACGGTTAGTGTTAGAGTTAGGGTTAGGGTTAGGTTAGGGTTAGGGTTTGGGTTAGGGTTAGGGTTAGGGTTACGGTTATGGTTAGGGTTAGGGTTAGAGTTAGTTCATGATCATCATTTAGGTTTAGGCTTAGGTTTAGGGTTAGGCTTAGTTCATCATCATCATTTAGGGTTAGGGTTAGGGTTAAGGTTAGGTTTGGGTTAGAGTTAGTTCATCGTCATCATTTAGGGTTAGGGTTGGGTTAGGGTTAGGGTTAGGGTTAGAGTTTGGGCTAGCTCATCATCATCAATTAGGGTTAGGGTTAGAGTTAGGGTTGGGTTAGGGTTGGTTCATCGTCATCATTTAGGGTTAGCGTTAGGGTTAGGGTTAGGGTTAGGGTTAGGGATAGCGTTAGGGTTAGGGTTAGGGTTGAGTTTAGGGTTAGTTCATCATCATCATTTAGGTTTAGTGTTAGGGTTAGTGTTGGAGTTAGGGTTAGCGTTAGTGTTAGGGTTAGGGTTAGGCTTAGTTCATCATCATCATTTAGGGTTAGGGTTAGGGTTCGGCTTTGGATTAGGGTTAGGGGTAGGGTTAAGGTTAGGATTAGGGTTAGGGTTAGGGTTAGCATGAAAGTTAGCATTAGTTCATCATCATCATTTAGGGTTAGGCTTCGGGTTAGGGTTAGTGTTCGTGGTAGGGTTAGGGTTAGGGTTAGGGTTAGGGTTAGGGTTAGGGTTAGGGTTAGTGTTAGGCTTAGTTCATCATCATCATTTAGGGTTAGGGTTAGGGTTAGGCTTAGGATTCGGGTTAGTGGTAGGGTTAAGGTTAAGATTAGGGTTAGGGTGAGTGTTAGCGCCAAAGTTAGCATTAGTTCATCATCATCATTTAGGGTTAGGCTTCGGGTTAGGGTTAGTGTTCGTGGTAGGGTTAGGGTTAGGGTTAGGGTTAGGGTTAGGGTTAGGGTTAGTTCATCATCATCATTTAGGTTTAGGTTTAAGTTTAGGGTTAGTGTTAGGATTAGGGTTAAGATTACGGTTAGGGTTACGGTTAGGGTTAGGGTTAGGGTTAGGGTTAGATCATGTTCATCATTTAGGGTTAGGGTTGGTTTAGTGTTAGTGTTAGGGTTAGAGTTTGGGTTAGTTCATCATCATCATTTAGGGATGGGTTAGGGTTCGAGTTAGTTCATCATCATTTAGGGTTAGGGTTAGTGTTAGGGTTAGGGTTAGGGTTATGTTAGGGTTAGGGTTAGGGTTAGGGTTAGGGTTAGGCTTAGTTCATGATCATCATTTAGGTTTAGGTTTAGGATTAGGGTTAGGATTAGGGTTAGGGTTACGGGTGGGTGAGAGTTAGGGTTAGCGTTAGGGTTAGGGTTTGGGTTAGGGTTAGGGTTATGGTTAGGTTTAGGGTTAGGATTAGGGTTAGGGTTAGGGTTAGGGTTAGAGTTTGGGTTAGTTCATCGTCATCATTTAAGGTTAGGGTTAGGATTAGGGTTAGTTCATCATCATCATTTCGGGTTAGGGTTCGTTCATCGTCATCATTTAGGGTTAGGTTTGGGTTAGGGTTAGGGTTAGGGTCAGAATTTAGGCTAGCTCATCATCATCATTTAGGGTTAGAGTTAGAGTTAGGGTTGGGTTAGGGTTAGTTCTTCGTCATCATATAGAGTTAGCGTTAGGATTAAGGTTAGGGTTAGGTTAGGGTTAGCGTTAGGGTTAGGGTTAGGGTTGAGTTTAGGGTTAGTTCATCATCATCATTTAGGTTTAGGGTTAAAGTTAGTGTTGGAGTTAGGGTTAGGGTTAGGGTTAGGCTGAGGATTAGGGTTAGGGGTAGGGTTAAGGTTAGGATTAGGGTTAGGGTTAGGGTTAGCATGAAAGTTAGCATTAGTTCATCATCATCATTTAGGGATGGGTTAGGGTTAGAGTTAGTTCATCATCATTTAGGGTTAGGGTTAGTGTTAGAGTTAGGGTTAGGGTTAGGTTACGGTTAGGGTTTGGGTTAGGGTTAGGGTTAGGGTTAGGGTTATGGTTAGGGTTAGGGTTAGGGTTAGTTCATGATCATCATTTAGGTTTAGGCTTAGGATTAGGGTTAGGCTTAGTCCATCATCATCATTTAGGGTTAGGGTTAGGGTTAAGCTTAGGGTTGGGTTAGAGTTAGTTCATCGTCATCATTTAGGGTTAGGGTTGGGTTAGGGTTAGGGTTAGAGTTTGGGCTAGCTCATCATCATCAATTAGGTTTAGGGTTAGAGTTAGGGTTGGGTTAGGGTTGGTTCATCGTCATCATTTAGGGTTAGCGTTAGGGTTAGTGTTAGGGTTAGGGTTAGGGATAGCGTTAGGGTTAGGGTTAGGGTTGAGTTTAGGGTTAGTTCATCATCATCATTTAGGTTTAGTGTTAGGGTTAGTGTTGGAGTTAGGGTTAGGGTTAGTGTTAGGGTTAGGGTTAGGCTTAGTTCATCATCATCATTTAGGGTTAGGGTTAGGGTTAGGCTTTGGATTAGGGTTAGGGGTAGGGTTAAGGTTAGGATTAGGGTTAGGGTTAGGGTTAGGGTTAGGGTTAGGGTTAGGGTTAGGGTTAGGGTTAGGGTTAGGGTTAGGGTTAGTGTTCGTGGTATGGTTAGGGTTAGGGTTATGGTTAGGGTTAGCGTTAGGGTTAGGCGTAGTTCATCATCATCATTTAGGGTTAGGGTTAGGGTTAGGCTTAGGATTCGGGTTAGTGGTAGGGTTAAGGTTAAGATTAGGGTTAGGGTGAGGGTTAGCGCCAAAGTTAGCATTAGTTCATCATCATCATTTAGGGTTAGGCTTCGGGTTAGGGTTAGTGTTCGTGGTAGGGTTAGGGTTAGGGTTAGGGTTAGGGTTAGGGTTAGGGTTAGGGTTAGGGTTAGGCTTAGTTCATCATCATCATTTAGGGTTAGGGTTAGGGTTAGGCTTAGGATTCGGGTTAGTGGTAGGGTTAAGGTTAAGATTAGGGTTAGGGTGAGTGTTAGCGCCAAAGTTATCATTAGTTCATCATCATCATTTAGGGTTAGGCTTCGGGTTAGGGTTAGTGTTCGTGGTAGGGTTAGGGTTAGGGTTAGGGTTAGGGTTAGGGTTACGGTTAGGGTTAGGGTTAGTTCATCATCATCATTTAGGTTTAGGTTTAAGTTTAGGGTTAGTGTTAGGATTAGGGTTAAGATTACGGTTAGGGTTACGGTTAGGGTTAGGGTTAGGGTTAGGGTTAGATCATGTTCATCATTTAGGGTTAGGGTTGGTTTAGTGTTAGTGTTCGGGTTAGAGTTTGGGTTAGTTCATCATCATCATTTAGGGATGGGTTAGGGTTCGAGTTAGTTCATCATCATTTAGGGTTAGGGTTAGTGTTAGGGTTAGGGTTAGGGTTATGTTAGGGTTAGGGTTAGGGTTAGGGTTAGGGTTAGGGTTAGGCTTAGTTCATGATCATCATTTAGGTTTAGGTTTAGGATTAGGGTTAGGATTAGGGTTAGGGTTACGGGTGGGTGAGAGTTAGGGTTAGCGTTAGGGTTAGGGTTTGGGTTAGGGTTAGGGTTATGGTTAGGTTTAGGGTTAGGATTAGGGTTAGGGTTAGGGTTAGGGTTAGAGTTTGGGTTAGTTCATCGTCATCATTTAAGGTTAGGGTTAGGATTAGGGTTAGTTCATCATCATCATTTCGGGTTAGGGTTCGTTCATCGTCATCATTTCGGGTTAGGTTTGGGTTAGGGTTAGGGTTAGGGTCAGAATTTAGGCTAGCTCATCATCATCATTTAGGGTTAGAGTTAGAGTTAGGGTTGGGTTAGGGTTAGTTCTTCGTCATCATATAGAGTTAGCGTAAGGATTAAGGTTAGGGTTAGGGTTAGGGTTAGCGTTAGGGTTAGGGTTAGGGTTGAGTTTAGGGTTAGTTCATCATCATCATTTAGGTTTAGGGTTAAAGTTAGTGTTGGAGTTAGGGTTAGGGTTAGGGTTAGGCTGAGGATTAGGGTTAGGGGTAGGGTTAAGGTTAGGATTAGGGTTAGGGTTAGGGTTAGCATGAAAGTTAGCATTAGTTCATCATCATCATTTAGGGATGGGTTAGGGTTAGAGTTAGTTCATCATCATTTAGGGTTAGGGTTAGTGTTAGAGTTAGGGTTAGGGTTAGGTTAGGGTTAGGGTTTGGGTTAGGGTTAGGGTTAGGGTTAGGGTTATGGTTAGGGTTAGGGTTAGGGTTAGTTCATGATCATCATTTAGGTTTAGGCTTAGGATTAGGGTTAGGCTTAGTCCATCATCATCATTTAGGGTTAGGGTTAGGGTTAAGCTTAGGGTTGGGTTAGAGTTAGTTCATCGTCATCATTTAGGGTTAGGGTTGGGTTAGGGTTAGGGTTAGAGTTTGGGCTAGCTCATCATCATCAATTAGGTTTAGGGTTAGAGTTAGGGTTGGGTTAGGGTTGGTTCATCGTCATCATTTAGGGTTAGCGTTAGGGTTAGGGTTAGGGTTAGGGTTAGGGATAGCGTTAGGGTTAGGGTTAGGGTTGAGTTTAGGGTTAGTTCATCATCATCATTTAGGTTTAGTGTTAGGGTTAGTGTTGGAGTTAGGGTTAGGGTTAGTGTTAGGGTTAGGGTTAGGCTTAGTTCATCATCATCATTTAGGGTTAGGGTT
>NW_027254515.1:257500-305000 GCF_044704955.1 Pristiophorus japonicus
TTATGGTTGGGTTCGGGTTAGTTCATCATCATCAATTAGGGTTAGGGTTGGGTTAGGGTTAGGGTTAGGGTTAGAGTTTGGGTTAGCTCATCATCATCATTTAGGGTTAGGGTTAGGGTTAGGGTTAGCGTTAGGGTTAGGGTGAGGGTTAGTTCATCATCATCATTTAGGGTTAGGGTTAGGCTTACGATTAGGGTTGGGGTAGTGTTAGGGTTAGGATTAGGGTTAGGGTTAGGGTTAGGTTTAGGTTTAGAGTTAGGGTTAGGGTTAGCGTTAGAGTTAGGGTAATGGTTAGCGTTAGTTCATCATCATCATTTAGGGTTAGGGTTAGTGTTAGGGTTGGGGTTAGGTTTAATTCATCATCAACATTTAGGGTTAGGGTTAGGGTTAGGATTAGGGTTAGTTCATCATCATCATTTAGGGTTAGGGTTAGGTTAGGTTTAAGGTTACGGTTAGGGTTAGGGTTTGGGTTAGGATTAGTTCATCATCATCATTTAGGGTTAGTGTTACGGTTAGGGTTAAGTTTGGGGTTAGGATTAGGGTTAGGGTTAGGTTTAGGGTTTTATGGTTCGGGTTAGGGTTAGGGTTAGTTCATCATCATCATTTAGGGTTAGGGTAAGGTTTAGGGTTAGAGTTAGGGTTAGGGTTATGGTTAGGGTTAGGGTTAGGGTTAGGGTTAGGGTTAGGGTTAGGGTTAGTTTATCATTATCATTTAGGGTTAGGGTTAGGGATGGGTTGTGTTTAGGGTTAGTTCATCATCATCATTTAGGGTAAAGGTTGGGTTAGTGTTACGGTTAGATTATAGTTTGGGATAGTTCATCATCATCATTTAAGGTTAGGGTTAGAGTTAGGGTTAATTCATCATCATCAATTCGTGTTAGGGTTAGGGTTAGTTCATCATCATCATTTAGGGTTGGGTTAAGGTTAGGGTTTGAGTTAGGGTTTCGATTAGGGTTAGGGTTAGTTCATCATCATCATTTAGGGTTAGGGATAGGTTAGGTTTAAGGTTACGGGTTAGGGTTAGGGTTTGGGTTAGGATTAGTTCATCATCATCATTTAGGGTTAGTGTTACGGTTAGGGTTAAGTTTGGGGTTAGGATTAGCGTTAGGGTTAGGGTCAGGGTTAGGGTTTTATGGTTCGGGTTATGGTTAGGGTTAGTTCATCATCATCATTTAGGGTTAGGGTTAGGGTTAGGGTTAGGGATGGGTTAGGGTTACGGCTAGGGTTAGGGTTAGGGTTAGTTCATCATCGTCATTTAGGGTTAGGGCTAGGGTTAGGATTAGGGTTAGGCTTTGTTCATCATCATCATTTAGGTTTAGGTTTAGGGTTAGGGTTAGGGTTAGGGTTAGTTCATCATCATCATTTAGCTTTTAGATTTAAGTTTAGGGTTAGGGTTAGGGTTAGGGTTTGGGTTAGGATTAGTTCATCATCATCATTTAGGGTTAGGGTTACGGTTAGGGTTAAGTTTAGGGTTAGGATTAGCGTTTGGGTTAGGGTCAGGGTTAGGGTTTTATGGTTCGGGTTATGGTTAGGGTTAGTTCATCATCATCATTTAGGGTTAGGGTTAGGGTTAGGGTTAGGGATGGGTTAGGGTTAGTTCATCATCATCATTTAGGGTTAGGGTTAGAGTTAGGGTTGGTTTTGGGTTAGTTCATCGTCATCATTTAGGGTTAGCGTTAGGGTTAGGGTTAGCGTTAGGGTTAGGGTTAGGGTTGAGTTTAGGGTTAGTTCATCATCATCATTTAGGTTTAGGGTTAAAGTTAGTGTTGGAGTTAGGGTTAGGGTTCGGGTTCGGCTTAGGATTAGCGTTAGGGGTAGGGTTAAGGTTAGGATTAGGGTTAGGGTTAGGGTTAGCGTGAAAGTTAGCATTAGTTTATCATCATCATTTAGGGATGGGTTAGGGTTAGAGTTAGTTCATCATCATTTAGGGTTAGGGTTAGGGTTGGGTTAGGGTTAGGGTTAGGGTTAGGGTTAGGGTTAGGGTTAGGGTTAGGGTTAGGGTTAGGGTTAGGGTTAGGGTTAGGTTAGGTTTAGGGTTAGGGTTAGGGTTAGGGTTAGGGTTTGGGTTAGTTCATCATCATCATTTAGGGTGAGGGTTAGCGTTAGGGTTAGAGTTATGGTTAGGATTAGGGTTAGGGTTAGGGTTAGTTCATCATCATCATTTAGGGTTAGGGTTAGGGTTAGGGGTAGGGTTAGGGTTAGGGTTAGGATTAGGGTTAGGGTTAGCGTGAAAGTAAGCGTTAGTTCATCATCATCATTTAGGGTTAGGGTTAGGGTTAGGGTTAGTGTTTGTGGTAGGGTTAGGGTTAGGGTTAGGGTTAGGGTTAGGGTTAGGGTTAGGGTTAAGGTTAGGGTTAGGGTTAGGGTTAGTTCATCATCATCATTTAGGGTTAGGGTTAGGGATAGGGTTTGAGTTAGGGTTACGGTTAGGGTTAGGGTTAGGGTTAGTTCATCATCATCATTTCGGGTTAGGGTAAGGTTTAGGGTTAGAGTTAGGGTTAGGGTTATGGTTAGGGTTAGGGTTAGGGTTAGGGTTAGGGATGGGTTGGGTTTAAGGTTAGTTCATTATCATCATTTAGGGTAAAGGTTGGGTTAGTGTTAGGATTAGATTATAGTTTGGGATAGTTCATCATCATCATTTAAGTTT
This sequence comes from Pristiophorus japonicus, assembly GCF_044704955.1. NCBI lineage: Eukaryota > Metazoa > Chordata > Chondrichthyes > Pristiophoridae > Pristiophorus > Pristiophorus japonicus. The sequence continues at coordinate 260,148 of NW_027254515.1, forward strand.
AGGGTTAGGGTTAGGGTTAATTCATCATCATCAATTCGTGTTAGGGTTAGGGTTAGTTCATCATCATCATTTAGGGTTGGGTTAAGGTTAGGGTTTGAGTTAGGGTTTCGATTAGTGTTAGGGTTAGTTCATCATCATCATTTAGGGTTAGGGATAGCGTTAGGGTTAATGTTCGTGGTAGGGTTACGGTTAGGGTTCGAGTTAGGATTAGGGTTAGGGTTAGGGTTAGCGTTAGTTCATCATCATCATTTAGGGTTAGGGTTACGGTTAGTATTGGGTTTAGGGTTAGTTCATCATCATCATTTAGGGTTAGGGTTGGGTTAGTGTCAGGGTTAGATTAGAGTTTGGGTTAGTTCATCTTCATCATTTAAGGTTAGGGTTAGGGTTAGGGTTAGTTCATCATCATCATTTAGGGTTAGGGTTAGGGTTAGGGTTCGGGTTAGGGTTAGGGTTAGGGTTAGGGTTAGGGTTAGGGTTAGGGTTAGGGTCAGGGTTAGGGTTAGCGTTTGTTCATCATCATCATTTAAGGTTAGGGTTAGATTAGAGTTTGGGTTAGTTCATCTTCATCATTTAAGGTTAGGGTTAGGGTTATGGTTGGGTTCGGGTTAGTTCATCGTCATCAATTAGGGTTAGGGTTGGGTTAGGGTTAGGGTTAGGGTTAGAGTTTGGGTTAGCTCATCATCATCATTTAGGGTTAGGGTTAGGGTTAGGGTTAGCGTTAGGGTTAGGGTTAGGGTTAGTTCATCATCATCATTTAGGGTTAGGGTTAGGCTTACGATTAGGGTTGGGGTAGTGTTAGGGTTAGGATTAGGGTTAGGGTTAGGGTTAGGTTTAGGTTTAGAGTTAGGGTTAGGGTTAGCGTTAGAGTTAGGGTAAGGGTTAGCGTTAGTTCATCATCATCATTTAGGGTTAGGGTTAGTGTTAGGGTTGGGGTTAGGTTTAATTCATCATCAATATTTAGGGTTAGGGTTAGGGTTAGGGTTAGGATTAGGGTTAGTTCATCATCATCATTTAGGGTTAGGGTTAGGTTAGGTTTAAGGTTACGGTTAGGGTTAGGGTTTGGGTTAGGATTAGTTCATCATCATCATTTAGGGTTAGTGTTACGGTTAGGGTTAAGTTTGGGGTTAGGATTAGGGTTAGGGTTAGGTTTAGGGTTTTATGGTTCGGGTTAGGGTTAGGGTTAGTTCATCATCATCATTTAGGGTTAGGGTAAGGTTTAGGGTTAGAGTTAGGGTTAGGGTTATGGTTAGGGTTAGGGTTAGGGTTAGGGTTAGGGTTAGGGTTAGGGTTAGTTTATCATTATCATTTAGGGTTAGGGTTAGGGATGGGTTGTGTTTAGGGTTAGTTCATCATCATCATTTAGGGTAAAGGTTGGGTTAGTGTTAGGGTTAGATTATAGTTTGGGATAGTTCATCATCATCATTTAAGGTTAGGGTTAGAGTTAGGGTTAATTCATCATCATCAATTCGTGTTAGGGTTAGGGTTAGTTCATCATCATCATTTAGGGTTGGGTTAAGGTTAGGGTTTGAGTTAGGGTTTCGATTAGGGTTAGGGTTAGTTCATCATCATCATTTAGGGTTAGGGATAGCGTTAGGGTTAATGTTCGTGGTAGGGTTACGGTTAGGGTTAGAGTTAGGGTTAGGGTTAGGGTTTGGGTTAGCTTAGTTCATCATCATCATTTAGGGTTAGGGTTAGGGTTAGTATTGGGTTTAGGGTTAGTTCATCATAATCATTTAGGGTTAGCGTTGGGTTAGTGTTAGGGTTAGATTAGAGTTTGGGTTAGTTCATCTTCATCATTTAAGGTTAGGGTTAGTGTTAGGGTTAGTTCATCATCAACATTTAGGGTTAGGGTTAGGGTTAAGGTTCGGGTTAGGGTTAGGGTTAGGGTTAGGGTTAGGGTTAGGGTTAAGGTTAGGGTCAGGGTTAGGGTTTGCGTTTGTTCATCATCATCATTTAGGGTTAGGGTTAGGGATAGGGTTGGGTTTAGGGTTAGTTCATCATCATCATTTAGGGTTAGGGTTGGGTTAGTGTTAGGGTTAGATTAGAGTTTGGGTTAGTTCACCTTCATCATTTAAGGTTAGGGTTAGGGTTAGGGTTAGTTCATCATCATCATTTAGGGTTAGGGTTAGGGTTAGGGTTATGGTTGGGTTCGGGTTAGTTCATCGTCATCAATTAGGGTTACGGTTAGGTTAGGGTTAGGGTTAGGGTTAGAGTTTGGGTTAGCTCATCATCATCATTTAGGGTTAGGGTTAGGGTTAGGGTTAGCGTTAGGGTTAGGGTTAGGGTTAGTTCATCATCATCATTTAGGGTTAGGGTTAGGCTTACGATTAGGGTTGGGGTAGTGTTAGGGTTAGGATTAGGGTTAGGGTTACGGTTAGGTTTAGGTTTAGGGTTAGGGTTAGGGTTAGCGTTAGAGTTAGGGTTAGGGTTAGCATTAGTTCATCATCATCATTTAGGGTTAGGGTTAGTGTTAGGGTTGGGGTTAGGTTTAATTCATCATCAACATTTAGGGTTAGGGTTAGGGTTAGGGTTAGGATTAGGGTTAGTTCATCATCATCATTTAGGGTTAGGGTTAGGTTAGGTTTAAGGTTACGGGTTAGGGTTAGGGTTTGGGTTAGGATTAGTTCATCATCATCATTTAGGGTTAGTGTTACGGTTAGGGTTAAGTTTGGGGTTAGGATTAGGGTTAGGGTTAGGTTTAGGGTTTTATGGTTCGGGTTAGGGTTAGGGTTAGTTCATCATCATCATTTAGGGTTAGGGTAAGGTTTAGGGTTAGAGTTAGGGTTAGGGTTATGGTTAGGGTTAGGGTTAGGGTTAGGGTTAGGGTTAGGGTTAGGGTTAGTTTATCATTATCATTTAGGGTTAGGGTTAGGGATGGGTTGTGTTTAGGGTTAGTTCATCATCATCATTTAGGGTAAAGGTTGGGTTAGTGTTAGGGTTAGATTATAGTTTGGGATAGTTCATCATCATCATTTAAGGTTAGGGTTAGAGTTAGGGTTAATTCATCATCATCAATTCGTGTTAGGGTTAGGGTTAGTTCATCATCATCATTTAGGGTTGGGTTAAGGTTAGGGTTTGAGTTAGGGTTTCGATTAGGGTTAGGGTTAGTTCATCATCATCATTTAGGGTTAGGGATAGCGTTAGGGTTAATGTTCGTGGTAGGGTTACGGTTAGGGTTAGAGTTAGGGTTAGGGTTAGGGTTTGGGTTAGCTTAGTTCATCATCATCATTTAGGGTTAGGGTTAGGGTTAGTATTGGGTTTAGGGTTAGTTCATCATAATCATTTAGGGTTAGCGTTGGGTTAGTGTTAGGGTTAGATTAGAGTTTGGGTTAGTTCATCTTCATCATTTAAGGTTAGGGTTAGTGTTAGGGTTAGTTCATCATCAACATTTAGGGTTAGGGTTAGGGTTAAGGTTCGGGTTAGGGTTAGGGTTAGGGTTAGGGTTAGGGTTAGGGTTAAGGTTAGGGTCAGGGTTAGGGTTTGCGTTTGTTCATCATCATCATTTAGGGTTAGGGTTAGGGATAGGGTTGGGTTTAGGGTTAGTTCATCATCATCATTTAGGGTTAGGGTTGGGTTAGTGTTAGGGTTAGATTAGAGTTTGGGTTAGTTCACCTTCATCATTTAAGGTTAGGGTTAGGGTTAGGGTTAGTTCATCATCATCATTTAGGGTTAGGGTTAGGGTTAGGGTTATGGTTGGGTTCGGGTTAGTTCATCGTCATCAATTAGGGTTACGGTTAGGTTAGGGTTAGGGTTAGGGTTAGAGTTTGGGTTAGCTCTTCATCATCATTTAGGGTTAGGGTTAGGGTTAGGGTTAGCGTTAGGGTTAGGGTTAGGGTTAGTTCATCATCATCATTTAGGGTTAGGGTTAGGCTTACGATTAGGGTTGGGGTAGTGTTAGGGTTAGGATTAGGGTTAGGGTTACGGTTAGGTTTAGGTTTAGGGTTAGGGTTAGGGTTAGCGTTAGAGTTAGGGTTAGGGTTAGCATTAGTTCATCATCATCATTTAGGGTTAGGGTTAGTGTTAGGGTTGGGGTTAGGTTTAATTCATCATCAACATTTAGGGTTAGGGTTAGGGTTAGGGTTAGGATTAGGGTTAGTTCATCATCATCATTTAGGGTTAGGGTTAGGTTAGGTTTAAGGTTACGGGTTAGGGTTAGGGTTTGGGTTAGGATTAGTTCATCATCATCATTTAGGGTTAGTGTTACGGTTAGGGTTAAGTTTGGGGTTAGGATTAGCGTTAGGGTTAGGGTCAGGGTTAGTTCATCATCGTCATTTAGGGTTAGGGCTAGGGTTAGGATTAGGGTTAGGCTTTGTTCATCATCATCATTTAGGTTTAGGTTTAGGGTTAGGGTTAGGGTTAGGGTTAGTTCATCATCATCATTTAGCTTTTAGATTTAAGTTTAGGGTTAGGGTTAGGGTTAGGGTTTGGGTTAGGATTAGTTCATCATCATCATTTAGGGTTAGGGTTACGGTTAGGGTTAAGTTTAGGGTTAGGATTAGCGTTAGGGTTAGGGTCAGGGTTAGGGTTTTATGGTTCGGGTTATGGTTAGGGTTAGTTCATCATCATCATTTAGGGTTAGGGTTAGGGTTAGGGTTAGGGATGGGTTAGGGTTAGTTCATCATCATCATTTAGGGTTAGGGTTAGAGTTAGGGTTGGTTTTGGGTTAGTTCATCGTCATCATTTAGGGTTAGCGTTAGGGTTAGGGTTAGCGTTAGGGTTAGGGTTAGGGTTGAGTTTAGGGTTAGTTCATCATCATCATTTAGGTTTAGGGTTAAAGTTAGTGTTGGAGTTAGGGTTAGGGTTCGGGTTCGGCTTAGGATTAGCGTTAGGGGTAGGGTTAAGGTTAGGATTAGGGTTAGGGTTAGGGTTAGCGTGAAAGTTAGCATTAGTTTATCATCATCATTTAGGGATGGGTTAGGGTTAGAGTTAGTTCATCATCATTTAGGGTTAGGGTTAGGGTTGGGTTAGGGTTAGGGTTAGGGTTAGGGTTAGGGTTAGGGTTAGGGTTAGGGTTAGGGTTAGGGTTAGGGTTAGGGTTAGGTTAGGTTTAGGGTTAGGGTTAGGGTTAGGGTTAGGGTTTGGGTTAGTTCATCATCATCATTTAGGGTGAGGGTTAGCGTTAGGGTTAGAGTTATGGTTAGGATTAGGGTTAGGGTTAGGGTTAGTTCATCATCATCATTTAGGGTTAGGGTTAGGGTTAGGGTTAGGGGTAGGGTTAGGGTTAGGGTTAGGATTAGGGTTAGGGTTAGCGTGAAAGTAAGCGTTAGTTCATCATCATCATTTAGGGTTAGGGTTAGGGTTAGGGTTAGTGTTTGTGGTAGGGTTAGGGTTAGGGTTAGGGTTAGGGTTAGGGTTAGGGTTAGGGTTAAGGTTAGGGTTAGGGTTAGGGTTAGTTCATCATCATCATTTAGGGTTAGGGTTAGGGATAGGGTTTGAGTTAGGGTTACGGTTAGGGTTAGGGTTAGGGTTAGTTCATCATCATCATTTCGGGTTAGGGTAAGGTTTAGGGTTAGAGTTAGGGTTAGGGTTATGGTTAGGGTTAGGGTTAGGGTTAGGGTTAGGGATGGGTTGGGTTTAAGGTTAGTTCATTATCATCATTTAGGGTAAAGGTTGGGTTAGTGTTAGGATTAGATTATAGTTTGGGATAGTTCATCATCATCATTTAAGTTTAGGGTTAGGGTTAGGGTTAATTCATCATCATCAATTCGTGTTAGGGTTAGGGTTAGTTCATCATCATCATTTAGGGTTGGGTTAAGGTTAGGGTTTGAGTTAGGGTTTCGATTAGTGTTAGGGTTAGTTCATCATCATCATTTAGGGTTAGGGATAGCGTTAGGGTTAATGTTCGTGGTAGGGTTACGGTTAGGGTTCGAGTTAGGATTAGGGTTAGGGTTAGGGTTAGCGTTAGTTCATCATCATCATTTAGGGTTAGGGTTACGGTTAGTATTGGGTTTAGGGTTAGTTCATCATCATCATTTAGGGTTAGGGTTGGGTTAGTGTCAGGGTTAGATTAGAGTTTGGGTTAGTTCATCTTCATCATTTAAGGTTAGGGTTAGGGTTAGGGTTAGTTCATCATCATCATTTAGGGTTAGGGTTAGGGTTAGGGTTCGGGTTAGGGTTAGGGTTAGGGTTAGGGTTAGGGTTAGGGTTAGGGTTAGGGTCAGGGTTAGGGTTAGCGTTTGTTCATCATCATCATTTAAGGTTAGGGTAAGATTAGAGTTTGGGTTAGTTCATCTTCATCATTTAAGGTTAGGGTTAGGGTTATGGTTGGGTTCGGGTTAGTTCATCGTCATCAATTAGGGTTAGGGTTGGGTTAGGGTTAGGGTTAGGGTTAGAGTTTGGGTTAGCTCATCATCATCATTTAGGGTTAGGGTTAGGGTTAGGGTTAGCGTTAGGGTTAGGGTTAGGGTTAGTTCATCATCATCATTTAGGGTTAGGGTTAGGCTTACGATTAGGGTTGGGGTAGTGTTAGGGTTAGGATTAGGGTTAGGGTTAGGGTTAGGTTTAGGTTTAGAGTTAGGGTTAGGGTTAGCGTTAGAGTTAGGGTAAGGGTTAGCGTTAGTTCATCATCATCATTTAGGGTTAGGGTTAGTGTTAGGGTTGGGGTTAGGTTTAATTCATCATCAACATTTAGGGTTAGGGTTAGGGTTAGGGTTAGGATTAGGATTAGTTCATCATCATCATTTAGGGTTAGGGTTAGGTTAGGTTTAAGGTTACGGTTAGGGTTAGGGTTTGGGTTAGGATTAGTTCATCATCATCATTTAGGGTTAGTGTTACGGTTAGGGTTAAGTTTGGGGTTAGGATTAGGGTTAGGGTTAGGTTTAGGGTTTTATGGTTCGGGTTAGGGTTAGGGTTAGTTCATCATCATCATTTAGGGTTAGGGTAAGGTTTAGGGTTAGAGTTAGGGTTAGGGTTATGGTTAGGGTTAGGGTTAGGGTTAGGGTTAGGGTTAGGGTTAGGGTTAGTTTATCATTATCATTTAGGGTTAGGGTTAGGGATGGGTTGTGTTTAGGGTTAGTTCATCATCATCATTTAGGGTAAAGGTTGGGTTAGTGTTAGGGTTAGATTATAGTTTGGGATAGTTCATCATCATCATTTAAGGTTAGGGTTAGGGTTAGGGTTAGTTCATCATCATCAATTCGTGTTAGGGTTAGGGTTAGTTCATCATCATCATTTAGGGTTAGGGTTAGGGTTAGGGTTCGGGTTAGGGTTAGGGTTAGGGTTAGGGTTAGGGTTAGGGTTAGGGTTAGGGTCAGGGTTAGGGTTAGCGTTTGTTCATCATCATCATTTAAGGTTAGGGTTAGATTAGAGTTTGGGTTAGTTCATCTTCATCATTTAAGGTTAGGGTTAGGGTTATGGTTGGGTTCGGGTTAGTTCATCGTCATCAATTAGGGTTAGGGTTGGGTTAGGGTTAGGGTTAGGGTTAGAGTTTGGGTTAGCTCATCATCATCATTTAGGGTTAGGGTTAGGGTTAGGGTTAGCGTTAGGGTTAGGGTTAGGGTTAGTTCATCATCATCATTTAGGGTTAGGGTTAGGCTTACGATTAGGGTTGGGGTAGTGTTAGGGTTAGGATTAGGGTTAGGGTTAGGGTTAGGTTTAGGTTTAGAGTTAGGGTTAGGGTTAGCGTTAGAGTTAGGGTAAGGGTTAGCGTTAGTTCATCATCATCATTTAGGGTTAGTGTTAGGGTTGGGGTTAGGTTTAATTCATCATCAATATTTAGGGTTAGGGTTAGGGTTAGGGTTAGGATTAGGGTTAGTTCATCATCATCATTTAGGGTTAGGGTTAGGTTAGGTTTAAGGTTACGGTTAGGGTTAGGGTTTGGGTTAGGATTAGTTCATCATCATCATTTAGGGTTAGTGTTACGGTTAGGGTTAAGTTTGGGGTTAGGATTAGGGTTAGGGTTAGGTTTAGGGTTTTATGGTTCGGGTTAGGGTTAGGGTTAGTTCATCATCATCATTTAGGGTTAGGGTAAGGTTTAGGGTTAGAGTTAGGGTTAGGGTTATGGTTAGGGTTAGGGTTAGGGTTAGGGTTAGGGTTAGGGTTAGGGTTAGTTTATCATTATCATTTAGGGTTAGGGTTAGGGATGGGTTGTGTTTAGGGTTAGTTCATCATCATCATTTAGGGTAAAGGTTGGGTTAGTGTTAGGGTTAGATTATAGTTTGGGATAGTTCATCATCATCATTTAAGGTTAGGGTTAGAGTTAGGGTTAATTCATCATCATCAATTCGTGTTAGGGTTAGGGTTAGTTCATCATCATCATTTAGGGTTGGGTTAAGGTTAGGGTTTGAGTTAGGGTTTCGATTAGGGTTAGGGTTAGTTCATCATCATCATTTAGGGTTAGGGATAGCGTTAGGGTTAATGTTCATGGTAGGGTTACGGTTAGGGTTAGAGTTAGGGTTAGGGTTAGGGTTTGGGTTAGCTTAGTTCATCATCATCATTTAGGGTTAGGGTTAGGGTTAGTATTGGGTTTAGGGTTAGTTCATCATAATCATTTAGGGTTAGCGTTGGGTTAGTGTTAGGGTTAGATTAGAGTTTGGGTTAGTTCATCTTCATCATTTAAGGTTAGGGTTAGTGTTAGGGTTAGTTCATCATCAACATTTAGGGTTAGGGTTAGGGTTAAGGTTCGGGTTAGGGTTAGGGTTAGGGTTAGGGTTAGGGTTAGGGTTAAGGTTAGGGTCAGGGTTAGGGTTTGCGTTTGTTCATCATCATCATTTAGGGTTAGGGTTAGGGATAGGGTTGGGTTTAGGGTTAGTTCATCATCATCATTTAGGGTTAGGGTTGGGTTAGTGTTAGGGTTAGATTAGAGTTTGGGTTAGTTCACCTTCATCATTTAAGGTTAGGGTTAGGGTTAGGGTTAGTTCATCATCATCATTTAGGGTTAGGGTTAGGGTTAGGGTTATGGTTGGGTTCGGGTTAGTTCATCGTCATCAATTAGGGTTACGGTTAGGTTAGGGTTAGGGTTAGGGTTAGAGTTTGGGTTAGCTCATCATCATCATTTAGGGTTAGGGTTAGGGTTAGGGTTAGCGTTAGGGTTAGGGTTAGGGTTAGTTCATCATCATCATTTAGGGTTAGGGTTAGGCTTACGATTAGGGTTGGGGTAGTGTTAGGGTTAGGATTAGGGTTAGGGTTACGGTTAGGTTTAGGTTTAGGGTTAGGGTTAGGGTTAGCGTTAGAGTTAGGGTTAGGGTTAGCATTAGTTCATCATCATCATTTAGGGTTAGGGTTAGTGTTAGGGTTGGGGTTAGGTTTAATTCATCATCAACATTTAGGGTTAGGGTTAGGGTTAGGGTTAGGATTAGGGTTAGTTCATCATCATCATTTAGGGTTAGGGTTAGGTTAGGTTTAAGGTTACGGGTTAGGGTTAGGGTTTGGGTTAGGATTAGTTCATCATCATCATTTAGGGTTAGTGTTACGGTTAGGGTTAAGTTTGGGGTTAGGATTAGGGTTAGGGTTAGGTTTAGGGTTTTATGGTTCGGGTTAGGGTTAGGGTTAGTTCATCATCATCATTTAGGGTTAGGGTAAGGTTTAGGGTTAGAGTTAGGGTTAGGGTTATGGTTAGGGTTAGGGTTAGGGTTAGGGTTAGGGTTAGGGTTAGGGTTAGTTTATCATTATCATTTAGGGTTAGGGTTAGGGATGGGTTGTGTTTAGGGTTAGTTCATCATCATCATTTAGGGTAAAGGTTGGGTTAGTGTTAGGGTTAGATTATAGTTTGGGATAGTTCATCATCATCATTTAAGGTTAGGGTTAGAGTTAGGGTTAATTCATCATCATCAATTCGTGTTAGGGTTAGGGTTAGTTCATCATCATCATTTAGGGTTGGGTTAAGGTTAGGGTTTGAGTTAGGGTTTCGATTAGGGTTAGGGTTAGTTCATCATCATCATTTAGGGTTAGGGATAGCGTTAGGGTTAATGTTCGTGGTAGGGTTACGGTTAGGGTTAGAGTTAGGGTTAGGGTTAGGGTTTGGGTTAGCTTAGTTCATCATCATCATTTAGGGTTAGGGTTAGGGTTAGTATTGGGTTTAGGGTTAGTTCATCATAATCATTTAGGGTTAGCGTTGGGTTAGTGTTAGGGTTAGATTAGAGTTTGGGTTAGTTCATCTTCATCATTTAAGGTTAGGGTTAGTGTTAGGGTTAGTTCATCATCAACATTTAGGGTTAGGGTTAGGGTTAAGGTTCGGGTTAGGGTTAGGGTTAGGGTTAGGGTTAGGGTTAGGGTTAAGGTTAGGGTCAGGGTTAGGGTTTGCGTTTGTTCATCATCATCATTTAGGGTTAGGGTTAGGGATAGGGTTGGGTTTAGGGTTAGTTCATCATCATCATTTAGGGTTAGGGTTGGGTTAGTGTTAGGGTTAGATTAGAGTTTGGGTTAGTTCACCTTCATCATTTAAGGTTAGGGTTAGGGTTAGGGTTAGTTCATCATCATCATTTAGGGTTAGAGTTAGGGTTAGGGTTATGGTTGGGTTCGGGTTAGTTCATCGTCATCAATTAGGGTTACGGTTAGGTTAGGGTTAGGGTTAGGGTTAGAGTTTGGGTTAGCTCTTCATCATCATTTAGGGTTAGGGTTAGGGTTAGGGTTAGCGTTAGGGTTAGGGTTAGGGTTAGTTCATCATCATCATTTAGGGTTAGGGTTAGGCTTACGATTAGGGTTGGGGTAGTGTTAGGGTTAGGATTAGGGTTAGGGTTACGGTTAGGTTTAGGTTTAGGGTTAGGGTTAGGGTTAGCGTTAGAGTTAGGGTTAGGGTTAGCATTAGTTCATCATCATCATTTAGGGTTAGGGTTAGTGTTAGGGTTGGGGTTAGGTTTAATTCATCATCAACATTTAGGGTTAGGGTTAGGGTTAGGGTTAGGATTAGGGTTAGTTCATCATCATCATTTAGGGTTAGGGTTAGGTTAGGTTTAAGGTTACGGGTTAGGGTTAGGGTTTGGGTTAGGATTAGTTCATCATCATCATTTAGGGTTAGTGTTACGGTTAGGGTTAAGTTTGGGGTTAGGATTAGCGTTAGGGTTAGGGTCAGGGTTAGGGTTTTATGGTTCGGGTTATGGTTAGGGTTAGTTCATCATCATCATTTAGGGTTAGGGTTAGGGTTAGGGTTAGGGATGGGTTAGGGTTACGGCTAGGGTTAGGGTTAGGGTTAGTTCATCATCGTCATTTAGGGTTAGGGCTAGGGTTAGGATTAGGGTTAGGCTTTGTTCATCATCATCATTTAGGTTTAGGTTTAGGGTTAGGGTTAGGGTTAGGGTTAGTTCATCATCATCATTTAGCTTTTAGATTTAAGTTTAGGGTTAGGGTTAGGGTTAGGGTTTGGGTTAGGATTAGTTCATCATCATCATTTAGGGTTAGGGTTACGGTTAGGGTTAAGTTTAGGGTTAGGATTAGCGTTAGGGTTAGGGTCAGGGTTAGGGTTTTATGGTTCGGGTTATGGTTAGGGTTAGTTCATCATCATCATTTAGGGTTAGGGTTAGGGTTAGGGTTAGGGATGGGTTAGGGTTAGTTCATCATCATCATTTAGGGTTAGGGTTAGAGTTAGGGTTGGTTTTGGGTTAGTTCATCGTCATCATTTAGGGTTAGCGTTAGGGTTAGGGTTAGCGTTAGGGTTAGGGTTAGGGTTGAGTTTAGGGTTAGTTCATCATCATCATTTAGGTTTAGGGTTAAAGTTAGTGTTGGAGTTAGGGTTAGGGTTCGGGTTCGGCTTAGGATTAGCGTTAGGGGTAGGGTTAAGGTTAGGATTAGGGTTAGGGTTAGGGTTAGCGTGAAAGTTAGCATTAGTTTATCATCATCATTTAGGGATGGGTTAGGGTTAGAGTTAGTTCATCATCATTTAGGGTTAGGGTTAGGGTTGGGTTAGGGTTAGGGTTAGGGTTAGGGTTAGGGTTAGGGTTAGGGTTAGGGTTAGGGTTAGGGTTAGGGTTAGGGTTAGGTTAGGTTTAGGGTTAGGGTTAGGGTTAGGGTTAGGGTTTGGGTTAGTTCATCATCATCATTTAGGGTGAGGGTTAGCGTTAGGGTTAGAGTTATGGTTAGGATTAGGGTTAGGGTTAGGGTTAGTTCATCATCATCATTTAGGGTTAGGGTTAGGGTTAGGGGTAGGGTTAGGGTTAGGGTTAGGATTAGGGTTAGGGTTAGCGTGAAAGTAAGCGTTAGTTCATCATCATCATTTAGGGTTAGGGTTAGGGTTAGGGTTAGTGTTTGTGGTAGGGTTAGGGTTAGGGTTAGGGTTAGGGTTAGGGTTAGGGTTAGGGTTAGGGTTAAGGTTAGGGTTAGGGTTAGGGTTAGTTCATCATCATCATTTAGGGTTAGGGTTAGGGATAGGGTTTGAGTTAGGGTTACGGTTAGGGTTAGGGTTAGGGTTAGTTCATCATCATCATTTCGGGTTAGGGTAAGGTTTAGGGTTAGAGTTAGGGTTAGGGTTATGGTTAGGGTTAGGGTTAGGGTTAGGGTTAGGGATGGGTTGGGTTTAAGGTTAGTTCATTATCATCATTTAGGGTAAAGGTTGGGTTAGTGTTAGGATTAGATTATAGTTTGGGATAGTTCATCATCATCATTTAAGTTTAGGGTTAGGGTTAGGGTTAATTCATCATCATCATTTAGGGTTGGGTTAAGGTTAGGGTTTGAGTTAGGGTTTCGATTAGTGTTAGGGTTAGTTCATCATCATCATTTAGGGTTAGGGATAGCGTTAGGGTTAATGTTCGTGGTAGGGTTACGGTTAGGGTTCGAGTTAGGATTAGGGTTAGGGTTAGGGTTAGCGTTAGTTCATCATCATCATTTAGGGTTAGGGTTACGGTTAGTATTGGGTTTAGGGTTAGTTCATCATCATCATTTAGGGTTAGGGTTGGGTTAGTGTCAGGGTTAGATTAGAGTTTGGGTTAGTTCATCTTCATCATTTAAGTTTAGGGTTAGGGTTAGGGTTAGTTCATCATCATCATTTAGGGTTAGGGTTAGGGTTAGGGTTCGGGTTAGGGTTAGGGTTAGGGTTAGGGTTAGGGTTAGGGTTAGGGTTAGGGTCAGGGTTAGGGTTAGCGTTTGTTCATCATCATCATTTAAGGTTAGGGTAAGATTAGAGTTTGGGTTAGTTCATCTTCATCATTTAAGGTTAGGGTTAGGGTTATGGTTGGGTTCGGGTTAGTTCATCGTCATCAATTAGGGTTAGGTTTGGGTTAGGGTTAGGGTTAGGGTTAGAGTTTGGGTTAGCTCATCATCATCATTTAGGGTTAGGGTTAGGGTTAGGGTTAGCGTTAGGGTTAGGGTTAGGGTTAGTTCATCATCATCATTTAGGGTTAGGGTTAGGCTTACGATTAGGGTTGGGGTAGTGTTAGGGTTAGGATTAGGGTTAGGGTTAGGGTTAGGTTTAGGTTTAGAGTTAGGGTTAGGGTTAGCGTTAGAGTTAGGGTAAGGGTTAGCGTTAGTTCATCATCATCATTTAGGGTTAGGGTTAGTGTTAGGGTTGGGGTTAGGTTTAATTCATCATCAACATTTAGGGTTAGGGTTAGGGTTAGGGTTAGGATTAGGGTTAGTTCATCATCATCATTTAGGGTTAGGGTTAGGTTAGGTTTAAGGTTACGGTTAGGGTTAGGGTTTGGGTTAGGATTAGTTCATCATCATCATTTAGGGTTAGTGTTACGGTTAGGGTTAAGTTTGGGGTTAGGATTAGGGTTAGGGTTAGGTTTAGGGTTTTATGGTTCGAGTTAGGGTTAGGGTTAGTTCATCATCATCATTTAGGGTTAGGGTAAGGTTTAGGGTTAGAGTTAGGGTTATGGTTAGGGTTAGGGTTAGGGTTAGGGTTAGGGTTAGGGTTAGGGTTAGTTTATCATTATCATTTAGGGTTAGGGTTAGGGATGGGTTGTGTTTAGGGTTAGTTCATCATCATCATTTAGGGTAAAGGTTGGGTTAGTGTTAGGGTTAGATTATAGTTTGGGATAGTCCATCATCATTTAAGGTTAGGGTTAGGGTTAGGGTTAATTCATCATCATCAATTCGTGTTAGGGTTAGGGTTAGTTCATCATCATCATTTAGGGTTGGGTTAAGGTTAGGGTTTGAGTTAGGGTTTCGATTAGGGTTAGGGTTAGTTCATCATCATCATTTAGGGTTAGGGATAGCGTTAGGGTTAATGTTCGTGGTAGGGTTACGGTTAGGGTTAGAGTTAGGGTTAGGGTTAGGGTTAGGGTTAGCGTTAGTTCATCATCATCATTTAGGGTTAGGGTTAGGGTTAGTATTGGGTTTAGGGTTAGTTCATCATAATCATTTAGGGTTAGCGTTGGGTTAGTGTTAGGGTTAGATTAGAGTTTGGGTTAGTTCATCTTCATCATTTAAGGTTAGGGTTAGTGTTAGGGTTAGTTCATCATCATCATTTAGGGTTAGGGTTAGGGTTAAGGTTCGGGTTAGGGTTAGGGTTAGGGTTAGGGTTAGGGTTAGGGTTAAGGTTAGGGTCAGGGTTAGGGTTTGCGTTTGTTCATCATCATCATTTAGGGTTAGGGTTAGGGATAGGGTTGGGTTTAGGGTTAGTTCATCATCATCATTTAGGGTTAGGGTTGGGTTAGTGTTAGGGTTAGATTAGAGTTTGGGTTAGTTCACCTTCATCATTTAAGGTTAGGGTTAGGGTTAGGGTTAGTTCATCATCATCATTTAGGGTTAGGGTTAGGGTTATGGTTGGGTTCGGGTTAGTTCATCGTCATCAATTAGGGTTACGGTTGGGTTAGGGTTAGGGTTAGGGTTAGAGTTTGGGTTAGCTCATCATCATCATTTAGGGTTAGGGTTAGGGTTAGGGTTAGGGTTAGGGTTAGGGTTAGGGTTAGGGTTAGGGTTAGGGTTAGGGTTAGGGTTAGGGTTAGGGTTAGGGTTAGGGTTAGGGTTAGGGTTAGGGTTAGGGTTAGGGTTAGTTCATCATCATCATTTAGGGTTAGGGTTAGGCTTACGATTAGGGTTGGGGTAGTGTTAGGGTTAGGATTAGGGTTAGGGTTACGGTTAGGTTTAGGTTTAGGGTTAGGGTTAGGGTTAGCGTTAGAGTTAGGGTTAGGGTTATCGTTAGTTCATCATCATCATTTAGGGTTAGGGTTAGTGTTAGGGTTGGGGTTAGGTTTAATTCATCATCAACATTTCGGGTTAGGGTTAGGGTTAGGGTTAGGATTAGGGTTAGTTCATCATCATCATTTAGGGTTAGGGTTAGGTTAGGTTTAAGGTTACGGGTTAGGGTTAGGGTTTGGGTTAGGATTAGTTCATCATCATCATTTTGGGTTAGTGTTACGGTTAGGGTTAAGTTTGGGGTTAGGATTAGCGTTAGGGTTAGGGTCAGGGTTAGGGTTTTATGGTTCGGGTTATGGTTAGGGTTAGTTCATCATCATCATTTAGGGTTAGGGTTAGGGTTAGGGTTAGGGATGGGTTAGGGTTACGGCTAGGGTTAGGGTTAGGGTTAGTTCATCATCGTCATTTAGGGTTAGGGCTAGGGTTAGGATTAGGGTTAGGCTTTGTTCATCATCATCATTTAGGTTTAGGTTTAGGGTTAGGGTTAGGGTTAGTTCATCATCATCATTTAGCTTTTAGATTTAAGTTTAGGGTTAGTGTTTGGGTTAGGGTTAGGGTTAGGATTACGGTTAGGGTTACGGTTAGGGTTAGGGTTAGGGTTAGTTCATCATCATCATTTAGGGTTAGTGTTAGGGTTACTGTTGGGTTTCGGGTTAGATCATCATCATCATTTAGGGTTAGGGTTGGGTTAGGGTTAGGGTTAGGGTTAGGGTTAGGGTTAGGGTTAGGGTTAGGGTTAGGGTTAGGGTTAGGGTTAGGGTTCGGGTTAGGGTTAGGGTTTGGGTTAGTTCATCATCATCATTTAGGTTTAGGTTTAGGATTAGAGTTAGAGTTAGGGTTAGGGTTAGGGTTAGGGTTACGGCTGGGTGATAGTTAGGATTAGGGTTAGGGTTAGGGTTAGGGTTAGGGTTAGGGTTAGGGTTAGGGTTAGGGTTAGGTTTAGGGTTAGGGTTAGGGTTAGGGTTAGAGTTTGGGTTAGTTCATCATCATCATTTAAGGTTAGGGTTAGGATTAGGGTTAGTTCATCATCATCATTTAGGGTTAGGGTTAGGGTTAAGGTTAGGGTTGGGATAGGGTTAGTTCATCGTCATCATTTAGGGTTAGCGTTAGGGTTAGGGTTAGGGTTACGGTTAGGGTTAGCGTTAGGGTTAGGGTTAGGGTTGAGTTTAGGGTTAGTTCATCCTCATCATTTAGGTTTAGGGTTAGGGTTAGTGTTGGAGTTAGGGTTAGGGTTAGGGTTAGGGTTAGGCTTAGTTCATCATCATCATTTAGGGTTAGGGTTAGAGTTAGGCTTAGGATTAGGGTTAGGGGTAGGGTTAAGGTTAGGATTAGGGTTAGGGTTAGGGTTAGCGTGAAAGTTAGCATTAGTTCATCATCATCATTTAGGGTTAGGCTCAGGGTTAGGGTTAGTGTTCGTGGTAGGGTTAGGGTTAGGGTTAGGGTTAGGGTTAGGCTTAGTTCATCATCATCATTTAGGGTTAGGGTTAGGGTTAGGATTAGGATTCGCGTTAGTGGTTGGGTTAAGGTTAAGATTAGGGTTAGGGTGAGGGTTAGCGTCAAAGTTTGCATGAGTTCATCATCATCATTTATGGTTAGGCTTAGGGTTAGGGTTAGTGTTCGTGGAAGGGTTAGAGTTAGGGTTAGAGTTTGGGTTAGCTCATCATCATCATTTAAGGTTAGGGTTAGGGTTAGGGTTAGTTCATCATCATCATTTAGGGTTAGGGTTAGGGTTAGGTTTTAGGGTTAGGGTTCGGGTTAGGGTTAGGGTTTGGGTTAGTTCATAATCATCATTTAGGTTTAGGGTTAGGGTTAGGGTTAGGGTTAGTGTTAGGGTTAGGGTTAGGGTTAGGGTTAGGGTTAGGGTTAGGGTTAGGCTTACGATTAGGGTTGGGGTAGTGTTAGGGTTAGGATTAGGATTAGGGTTAGGGTTAGGTTTAGGTTTAGAGTTAGAGTTAGGGTAAGGGTTAGCGTTAGTTCATCATCATCATTTACGGTTAGGGTTAGTGTTAGGGTTGGGGTTAGGTTTAATTCATCATCAACATTTAGGGTTAGGGTTAGGGTTAGGGTTAGGATTAGGGTTAGTTCATCATCATCATTTAGGGTTAGGGTTAGGTTAGGTTTAAGGTTACGGTTAGGGTTAGGGTTTGGGTTAGGATTAGTTCATCATCATCATTTAGGGTTAGTGTTACGGTTAGGGTTAAGTTTGGGGTTAGGATTAGGGTTAGGGTTAGGTTTAGGGTTTTATGGTTCGGGTTAGGGTTAGGGTTAGTTCATCATCATCATTTAGTGTTAGGGTAAGGTTTAGGGTTAGAGTTAGGGTTACGGTTATGGTTAGGGTTAGGGTTAGGGTTAGGGTTAGGGTTAGGGTTATGGTTAGTTTATCATTATCATTTAGGGTTAGGGTTAGGGTTAGGGTTAGGGTTAGGGTTAGGGTTAGGGTTAGGGTTAGGGTTAGGGTTAGTTCATCATCATCATTTAGGGTTAGGGTTAGGCTTACGATTAGGGTTGGGGTAGTGTTAGGGTTAGGATTAGGGTTAGGGTTAGGGTTAGGTTTAGGTTTAGAGTTAGGGTTAGGGTTAGCGTTAGAGTTAGGGTAAGGGTTAGCGTTAGTTCATCATCATCATTTAGGGTTAGGGTTAGTGTTAGGGTTGGGGTTAGGTTTAATTCATCATCAACATTTAGGGTTAGGGTTAGGGTTAGGGTTAGGATTAGGGTTAGGGTTAGGGTTAGGGTTAGGGTTAGGGTTAGGGTTAGGGTTAGGGTTAGGGTTAGGGTTAGGGTTAGGGTTAGGGTTAGGGTTAGGGTTAGGGTTAGGGTTAGGGTTAGGGTTAGCGTTTGTTCATCATCATCATTTAAGGTTAGGGTAAGATTAGAGTTTGGGTTAGTTCATCTTCATCATTTAAGGTTAGGGTTAGGGTTATGGTTGGGTTAGGGTTAGGGTTAGGGTTAGGGTTAGGGTTAGGGTTAGGGTTAGGGTTAGGGTTAGGGTTAGGGTTAGGGTTAGGTTAGGTTTAGGGTTAGGGTTAGGGTTAGGGTTAGGGTTTGGGTTAGTTCATCATCATCATTTAGGGTGAGGGTTAGCGTTAGGGTTAGAGTTATGGTTAGGATTAGGGTTAGGGTTAGGGTTAGTTCATCATCATCATTTAGGGTTAGGGTTAGGGTTAGGGGTAGGGTTAGGGTTAGGGTTAGGATTAGGGTTAGGGTTAGCGTGAAAGTAAGCGTTAGTTCATCATCATCATTTAGGGTTAGGGTTAGGGTTAGGGTTAGTGTTTGTGGTAGGGTTAGGGTTAGGGTTAGGGTTAGGGTTAGGGTTAGGGTTAGGGTTAAGGTTAGGGTTAGGGTTAGGGTTAGTTCATCATCATCATTTAGGGTTAGGGTTAGGGATAGGGTTTGAGTTAGGGTTACGGTTAGGGTTAGGGTTAGGGTTAGTTCATCATCATCATTTCGGGTTAGGGTAAGGTTTAGGGTTAGAGTTAGGGTTAGGGTTATGGTTAGGGTTAGGGTTAGGGTTAGGGTTAGGGATGGGTTGGGTTTAAGGTTAGTTCATTATCATCATTTAGGGTAAAGGTTGGGTTAGTGTTAGGATTAGATTATAGTTTGGGATAGTTCATCATCATCATTTAAGTTTAGGGTTAGGGTTAGGGTTAATTCATCATCATCAATTCGTGTTAGGGTTAGGGTTAGTTCATCATCATCATTTAGGGTTGGGTTAAGGTTAGGGTTTGAGTTAGGGTTTCGATTAGTGTTAGGGTTAGTTCATCATCATCATTTAGGGTTAGGGATAGCGTTAGGGTTAATGTTCGTGGTAGGGTTACGGTTAGGGTTAGAGTTAGGGTTAGGGTTAGGGTTAGGGTTAGCGTTAGTTCATCATCATCATTTAGGGTTAGGGTTACGGTTAGTATTGGGTTTAGGGTTAGTTCATCATCATCATTTAGGGTTAGGGTTGGGTTAGTGTCAGGGTTAGATTAGAGTTTGGGTTAGTTCATCTTCATCATTTAAGGTTAGGGTTAGGGTTAGGGTTAGTTCATCATCATCATTTAGGGTTAGGGTTAGGGTTAGGGTTCGGGTTAGGGTTAGGGTTAGGGTTAGGGTTAGGGTTAGGGTTAGGGTTAGGGTCAGGGTTAGGGTTAGCGTTTGTTCATCATCATCATTTAAGGTTAGGGTAAGATTAGAGTTTGGGTTAGTTCATCTTCATCATTTAAGGTTAGGGTTAGGGTTATGGTTGGGTTCGGGTTAGTTCATCGTCATCAATTAGGGTTAGGGTTGGGTTAGGGTTAGGGTTAGGGTTAGAGTTTGGGTTAGCTCATCATCATCATTTAGGGTTAGGGTTAGGGTTAGGGTTAGCGTTAGGGTTAGGGTTAGGGTTAGTTCATCATCATCATTTAGGGTTAGGGTTAGGCTTACGATTAGGGTTGGGGTAGTGTTAGGGTTAGGATTAGGGTTAGGGTTAGGGTTAGGTTTAGGTTTAGAGTTAGGGTTAGGGTTAGCGTTAGAGTTAGGGTAAGGGTTAGCGTTAGTTCATCATCATCATTTAGGGTTAGGGTTAGTGTTAGGGTTGGGGTTAGGTTTAATTCATCATCAACATTTAGGGTTAGGGTTAGGGTTAGGGTTAGGATTAGGGTTAGTTCATCATCATCATTTAGGGTTAGGGTTAGGTTAGGTTTAAGGTTACGGTTAGGGTTAGGGTTTGGGTTAGGATTAGTTCATCATCATCATTTAGGGTTAGTGTTACGGTTAGGGTTAAGTTTGGGGTTAGGATTAGGGTTAGGGTTAGGTTTAGGGTTTTATGGTTCGGGTTAGGGTTAGGGTTAGTTCATCATCATCATTTAGGGTTAGGGTAAGGTTTAGGGTTAGAGTTAGGGTTAGGGTTATGGTTAGGGTTAGGGTTAGGGTTAGGGTTAGGGTTAGGGTTAGGGTTAGTTTATCATTATCATTTAGGGTTAGGGTTAGGGATGGGTTGTGTTTAGGGTTAGTTCATCATCATCATTTAGGGTAAAGGTTGGGTTAGTGTTAGGGTTAGATTATAGTTTGGGATAGTTCATCATCATCATTTAAGGTTAGGGTTAGGGTTAGGGTTAATTCATCATCATCAATTCGTGTTAGGGTTAGGGTTAGTTCATCATCATCATTTAGGGTTGGGTTAAGGTTAGGGTTTGAGTTAGGGTTTCGATTAGGGTTAGGGTTAGTTCATCATCATCATTTAGGGTTAGGGATAGCGTTAGGGTTAATGTTCGTGGTAGGGTTACGGTTAGGGTTAGAGTTAGGGTTAGGGTTAGGGTTAGGGTTAGCGTTAGTTCATCATCATCATTTAGGGTTAGGGTTAGGGTTAGTATTGGGTTTAGGGTTAGTTCATCATAATCATTTAGGGTTAGCGTTGGGTTAGTGTTAGGGTTAGATTAGAGTTTGGGTTAGTTCATCTTCATCATTTAAGGTTAGGGTTAGTGTTAGGGTTAGTTCATCATCATCATTTAGGGTTAGGGTTAGGGTTAAGGTTCGGGTTAGGGTTAGGGTTAGGGTTAGGGTTAGGGTTAGGGTTAAGGTTAGGGTCAGGGTTAGGGTTTGCGTTTGTTCATCATCATCATTTAGGGTTAGGGTTAGGGATAGGGTTGGGTTTAGGGTTAGTTCATCATCATCATTTAGGGTTAGGGTTGGGTTAGTGTTAGGGTTAGATTAGAGTTTGGGTTAGTTCACCTTCATCATTTAAGGTTAGGGTTAGGGTTAGGGTTAGTTCATCATCATCATTTAGGGTTAGGGTTAGGGTTATGGTTGGGTTCGGGTTAGTTCATCGTCATCAATTAGGGTTACGGTTGGGTTAGGGTTAGGGTTAGGGTTAGAGTTTGGGTTAGCTCATCATCATCATTTAGGGTTAGGGTTAGGGTTAGGGTTAGGGTTAGGGTTAGGGTTAGGGTTAGGGTTAGGGTTAGGGTTAGGGTTAGGGTTAGGGTTAGGGTTAGGGTTAGGGTTAGGGTTAGGGTTAGGGTTAGAGTTAGGGTTAGGGTTAGGGTTAGGGTTAGGGTTAGGGTTAGGGTTAGTTCATCATCATCATTTAGGGTTAGGGTTAGGCTTACGATTAGGGTTGGGGTAGTGTTAGGGTTAGGATTAGGGTTAGGGTTACGGTTAGGTTTAGGTTTAGGGTTAGGGTTAGGGTTAGCGTTAGAGTTAGGGTTAGGGTTATCGTTAGTTCATCATCATCATTTAGGGTTAGGGTTAGTGTTAGGGTTGGGGTTAGGTTTAATTCATCATCAACATTTCGGGTTAGGGTTAGGGTTAGGGTTAGGATTAGGGTTAGTTCATCATCATCATTTAGGGTTAGGGTTAGGTTAGGTTTAAGGTTACGGGTTAGGGTTAGGGTTTGGGTTAGGATTAGTTCATCATCATCATTTTGGGTTAGTGTTACGGTTAGGGTTAAGTTTGGGGTTAGGATTAGCGTTAGGGTTACGGTCAGGGTTAGGGTTTTATGGTTCGGGTTATGGTTAGGGTTAGTTCATCATCATCATTTAGGGTTAGGGTTAGGGTTAGGGTTAGGGATGGGTTAGGGTTACGGCTAGGGTTAGGGTTAGGGTTAGTTCATCATCGTCATTTAGGGTTAGGGCTAGGGTTAGGATTAGGGTTAGGCTTTGTTCATCATCATCATTTAGGTTTAGGTTTAGGGTTAGGGTTAGGGTTAGTTCATCATCATCATTTAGCTTTTAGATTTAAGTTTAGGGTTAGGGTTTGGGTTAGGGTTAGGGTTAGGATTACGGTTAGGGTTACGGTTAGGGTTAGGGTTAGGGTTAGTTCATCATCATCATTTAGGGTTAGTGTTAGGGTTACTGTTGGGTTTCGGGTTAGATCATCATCATCATTTAGGGTTAGGGTTGGGTTAGGGTTAGGGTTAGGGTTAGGGTTAGGGTTAGGGTTAGGGTTAGGGTTAGGGTTAGGGTTAGGGTTCGGGTTAGGGTTAGGGTTTGGGTTAGTTCATCATCATCATTTAGGTTTAGGTTTAGGATTAGAGTTAGAGTTAGGGTTAGGGTTAGGGTTAGGGTTACGGCTGGGTGATAGTTAGGATTAGGGTTAGGGTTAGGGTTAGGGTTAGGGTTAGGGTTAGGGTTAGGGTTAGGGTTAGGTTTAGGGTTAGGGTTAGGGTTAGGGTTAGAGTTTGGGTTAGTTCATCATCATCATTTAAGGTTAGGGTTAGGATTAGGGTTAGTTCATCATCATCATTTAGGGTTAGGGTTAGGGTTAAGGTTAGGGTTGGGATAGGGTTAGTTCATCGTCATCATTTAGGGTTAGCGTTAGGGTTAGGGTTAGGGTTACGGTTAGGGTTAGCGTTAGGGTTAGGGTTAGGGTTGAGTTTAGGGTTAGTTCATCCTCATCATTTAGGTTTAGGGTTAGGGTTAGTGTTGGAGTTAGGGTTAGGGTTAGGGTTAGGGTTATGCTTAGTTCATCATCATCATTTAGGGTTAGGGTTAGAGTTAGGCTTAGGATTAGGGTTAGGGGTAGGGTTAAGGTTAGGATTCGGGTTAGGGTTAGGGTTAGCGTGAAAGTTAGCATTAGTTCATCATCATCATTTAGGGTTAGGCTCAGGGTTAGGGTTAGTGTTCGTGGTAGGGTTAGGGTTAGGGTTAGGGTTAGGGTTAGGCTTAGTTCATCATCATCATTTAGGGTTAGGGTTAGGGTTAGGATTAGGATTCGCGTTAGTGGTTGGGTTAAGGTTAAGATTAGGGTTAGGGTGAGGGTTAGCGTCAAAGTTTGCATGAGTTCATCATCATCATTTATGGTTAGGCTTAGGGTTAGGGTTAGTGTTCGTGGAAGGGTTAGGGTTAGGGTTAGAGTTTGGGTTAGCTCATCATCATCATTTAAGGTTAGGGTTAGGGTTAGGGTTAGTTCATCATCATCATTTAGGGTTAGGGTTAGGGTTAGGTTTTAGGGTTAGGGTTCGGGTTAGGGTTAGGGTTTGGGTTAGTTCATAATCATCATTTAGGTTTAGGGTTAGGGTTAGGGTTAGGGTTAGGGTTAGGGTTAGGGTTAGGGTTAGGGTTAGGGTTAGGGTTAGGGTTAGGCTTACGATTAGGGTTGGGGTAGTGTTAGGGTTAGGATTAGGGTTAGGGTTAGGGTTAGGTTTAGGTTTAGAGTTAGAGTTAGGGTAAGGGTTAGCGTTAGTTCATCATCATCATTTACGGTTAGGGTTAGTGTTAGGGTTGGGGTTAGGTTTAATTCATCATCAACATTTAGGGTTAGGGTTAGGGTTAGGGTTAGGATTAGGGTTAGTTCATCATCATCATTTAGGGTTAGGGTTAGGTTAGGTTTAAGGTTACGGTTAGGGTTAGGGTTTGGGTTAGGATTAGTTCATCATCATCATTTAGGGTTAGTGTTACGGTTAGGGTTAAGTTTGGGGTTAGGATTAGGGTTAGGGTTAGGTTTAGGGTTTTATGGTTCGGGTTAGGGTTAGGGTTAGTTCATCATCATCATTTAGTGTTAGGGTAAGGTTTAGGGTTAGAGTTAGGGTTACGGTTATGGTTAGGGTTAGGGTTAGGGTTAGGGTTAGGGTTAGGGTTATGGTTAGTTTATCATTATCATTTAGGGTTAGGGTTAGGGTTAGGGTTAGGGTTAGGGTTAGGGTTAGGGTTAGGGTTAGGGTTAGGGTTAGTTCATCATCATCATTTAGGGTTAGGGTTAGGCTTACGATTAGGGTTGGGGTAGTGTTAGGGTTAGGATTAGGGTTAGGGTTAGGGTTAGGTTTAGGTTTAGAGTTAGGGTTAGGGTTAGCGTTAGAGTTAGGGTAAGGGTTAGCGTTAGTTCATCATCATCATTTAGGGTTAGGGTTAGTGTTAGGGTTGGGGTTAGGTTTAATTCATCATCAACATTTAGGGTTAGGGTTAGGGTTAGGGTTAGGATTAGGGTTAGTTCATCATCATCATTTAGGGTTAGGGTTAGCTTAGGTTTAAGGTTACGGTTAGGGTTAGGGTTTGGGTTAGGATTAGTTCATCATCATCATTTAGGGTTAGTGTTACGGTTAGGGTTAAGTTTGGGGTTAGGATTAGGGTTAGGGTTAGGGTTAGGGTTTTATGGTTCGGGTTAGGGTTAGGTTTCGTTCATCATCATCATTTAGGGTTAGGGTAAGGTTTAGGGTTAGAGTTAGGGTTAGGGTTATGGTTAGGGTTAGGGTTAGGGTTAGGGTTAGGGTTAGTTTATCATTATCATTTAGGGTTATGGTTAGGGATGGGTTGTGTTTAGGGTTAGTTCATCATCATCATTTAGGGTAAAGGTTGGGTTAGTGTTAGGGTTAGATTATAGTTTGGGATAGTTCATCATCATCATTTAAGGTTAGGGTTAGGGTTAGGGTTAATTCATCATCATCAATTCGTGTTAGGGTTAGGGTTAGTTCATCATCATCATTTAGGGTTGGGTTAAGGTTAGGGTTTGAGTTAGGGTTTCGATTAGGGTTAGGGTTAGTTCATCATCATCATTTAGGGTTAGGGATAGCGTTAGGGTTAATGTTCGTGGTAGGGTTACGGTTAGGGTTAGAGTTAGGGTTAGGGTTAGGGTTAGCATTAGTTCATCATCATCATTTAGGGTTAGGGTTAGGGTTAGTATTGGGTTTAGGGTTAGTTCATCATAATCATTTAGGGTTAGCGTTGGGTTAGTGTTAGGGTTAGATTAGAGTTTGGGTTAGTTCATCTTCATCATTTAAGGTTAGGGTTAGTGTTAGGGTTAGTTCATCATCATCATTTAGGGTTAGGGTTAGGGTTAAGGTTCGGGTTAGGGTTAGGGTTAGGGTTAGGGTTAGGGTTAAGGTTAGGGTCAGGGTTAGGGTTAGCGTTTGTTCATCATCATCATTTAGGGTTAGGGTTAGGGATAGGGTTGGGTTTAGGGTTAGTTCATCATCATCATTTAGGGTTAGGGTTGGGTTAGTGTTAGGGTTAGATTAGAGTTTGGGTTAGTTCACCTTCATCATTTAAGGTTAGGGTTAGGGTTAGGGTTAGTTCATCATCATCATTTAGGGTTAGGGTTAGGATTAGGGTTATGGTTGGGTTTGGGTTAGTTCATCGTCATCAATTAGGGTTATGGTTGGGTTAGGGTTAGGGTTAGGGTTAGAGTTTGGGTTAGCTCATCATCATCATTTAGGGTTAGGGTTAGGGTTAGGGTTAGCGTTAGGGTTAGGGTTAGGGTTAGTTCATCATCATCATTTAGGGTTAGGGTTAGGCTTACGATTAGGGTTGGGGTAGTGTTAGGGTTAGGATTAGGGTTAGCGTTACGGTTAGGTTTAGGTTTAGGGTTAGGGTTAGGGTTAGCGTTAGAGTTAGGGTTAGGGTTAGCGTTAGTTCATCATCATCATTTAGGGTTAGGGTTAGTGTTAGGGTTGGGGTTAGGTTTAATTCATCATCAACATTTAGGGTTAGGGTTAGGGTTAGGGTTAGGATTAGGGTTAGTTCATCATCATCATTTAGGGTTAGGGTTAGGTTAGGTTTAAGGTTACGGGTTAGGGTTAGGGTTTGGGTTAGGATTAGTTCATCATCATCATTTAGGGTTAGTGTTACGGTTAGGGTTAAGTTTGGGGTTAGGATTAGCGTTAGGGTTAGGGTCAGGGTTAGGGTTTTATGGTTCGGGTTAGGGTTAGGGTTAGTTCATCATCATCATTTAGGGTTAGGGTTAGGGTTAGGGTTAGGGATGGGTTATGGTTACGGCTAGGGTTAGGGTTAGAGTTAGTTCATCATCGTCATTTAGGGTTAGGGCTAGGGTTAGGATTAGGGTTAGGCTTTGTTCATCATCATCATTTAGGTTTAGGTTTAGGGTTAGGGTTAGGGTTAGGGTTAGTTCATCATCATCATTTAGCTTTTAGATTTAAGTTTAGGGTTAGGGTTTGGGTTAGGGTTAGGGTTAGGATTACGGTTAGGGTTACGGTTAGGGTTAGGGTTAGGGTTAGTTCATCATCATCATTTAGGGTTAGTGTTAGGGTTACTGTTGGGTTTCGGGTTAGATCATCATCATCATTTAGGGTTAGGGTTGGGGTAGGGTTAGGGTTAGGGTTAGGGTTAGGGTTAGGGTTAGGGTTAGGGTTAGGGTTAGGCTTAGTTCATCATCATCATTTAGGTTTAGGTTTAGGATTAGAGTTAGGGTTAGGGTTAGGGTTAGGGTTAGGGTTAGGTTTAGGGTTAGGGTTAGGGTTAGGGTTAGAGTTTGGGTTAGTTCATCATTATCATTTAAGGTTAGGGTTAGGATTAGGGTTAGTTCATCATCATCATTTAGGGTTAGGGTTAGGGTTAAGGTTAGGGTTGGGATAGGGTTAGTTCATCGTCATCATTTAGGGTTAGCGTTAGGGTTAGGGTTAGGGTTACGGTTAGGGTTAGCGTTAGGGTTAGGGTTAGGGTTGAGTTTAGGGTTAGTTCATCCTCATCATTTAGGTTTAGGGTTAGGGTTAGTGTTGGAGTTAGGGTTAGGGTTAGGGTTAGGGTTAGGCTTAGTTCATCATCATCATTTAGGGTTAGGGTTAGAGTTAGGCTTAGGATTAGGGTTAGGGGTAGGGTTAAGGTTAGGATTAGGGTTAGGGTTATGGTTAGCGTGAAAGTTAGCATTAGTTCATCATCATCATTTAGGGTTAGGCTCAGGGTTAGGGTTAGTGTTCGTGGTAGGGTTAGGGTTAGGGTTAGGGTTAGGGTTAGGCTTAGTTCATCATCATCATTTAGGGTTAGGGTTAGGGTTAGGATTAGGATTCGCGTTAGTGGTTGGGTTAAGGTTAAGATTAGGGTTAGGGTGATGGTTTGCGTCAAAGTTAGCATGAGTTCATCATCATCATTTATGGTTAGGCTTCGGGTTAGGGTTAGTGTTCGTGGTAGGTTTAGGGTTAGGGTTAGGGTTAGGGTTAGGGTTAGAGTTTGGGTTAGCTCATCATCATCATTTAAGGTTAGGGTTAGGGTTAGGGTTAGTTCTTCATCATCATTTAGGTTTAGGCTTAGGATTAGGGTTAGGCTTAGTTCATCATCATCATTTAGGGTTAGGGTTAGGGTTAGGTTTTAGGGTTAGGGTTCGGGTTAGGGTTAGGGTTTGGGTTAGTTCATAATCATCATTTAGGTTTAGGTTTAGGATTAGGGTTAGGCTTCGTTCAACATCATCATTTAGGTTTAAGTTTTGGTTTAGGGTTAGGGTTAGGGTTAGGGTTAGGGTTAGGGTTAGGGATAGCGTTAGTTCATCATCATCATTTAGGGTCAGGGTTAGGGATAGGGTTGGGTTTAGGGTAAGTTCATCATCAACATTTAAGGTTAGGGTTAGGGTTAGGGTTAGTTCATCATCATCATTTAGGGTTAGGGTTAGGGTTAGGGTTATGGTTGGGTTCGGGTTAGTTCATTGTCATTAATTAGGGTTAGGGTTGGGTTAGGGTTAGGGTTAGGGTTAGAGTTTGGGTTAGCTCATCATCATCATTTAGGGTTAGGGTTAGGGTTAGTTCATCATCATCATTTAGGGTTAGGGTTAGGCTTACGATTAGGGTTAGGGGTAGTGTTAGGGTTAGGATTAGGGTTAGGGTTAGGGTTAGGGTTAGATTTCGGGTTAGGGTTAGGGTTAGCGTTAGGGTTAGGGTTAGGGTTAGCGTTAGTTCATCATCATCATTTAGGGTTAGGGTTAGGGTTAGGGTTAGGGTTAGGGTTAAGGTTAGGGTTAGGGTTAGGGTTAGTTCATCATCATCATTTAGGATTAGGGTTAGGGATAGGGTTTGAGTTAGGGTTACGGTTAGGGTTAGGGTTAGGGTTAGTTCATCATCATCATTTAGTGTTAGGTAAGGTTTAGGGTTAGAGTTAGGGTTAGGGTTATGGTTAGGGTTAGGGTTAGGGTTAGGGTTAGGGTTAGGGTTAGTTTATCATTATCATTTAGGGTTAGGGTTAGGGATGGGTTGGGTTTAGGGTTAGTTCATCATCATCATTTAGGGTAAAGGTTGGGTTAGTGTTAGGGTTAGATTATAGTTTGGGATAGTTCATCATCATCATTTAAGGTTAGGGTTAGGGTTAGGTTTAGTTCATCATCATCATTTAGGGTTAGGGTTAGGGTTAAGGTTAGGGTTGGGTTAGAGTTAGTTCATCGTCATCATTTAGGGTTACGGTTGGGTTAGGGTTAGGGTTAGAGTTTGGGCTAGCTCATCATCATCAATTAGGGATAGGGTTAGAGTTAGGGTTGGGTTAGGGTTGCTTCATCGTCATCATTTAGGGTTAGCGTTAGGGTTAGGGTTAGGGTTAGGGTTAGGGATAGCGTTAGGGTTAGGGTTAGGGTTGAGTTTAGGGTTAGGGTTAGGGTTAGTTTATCATTATCATTTAGGGTTAGGGTTAGAGATGGGTTGGGTTTAGGGTTAGTTCATCATCATCATTTAGGGTAAAGGTTGGGTTAGTGTTAGGGTTAGATTATAGTTTGGGATAGTTCATCATCATCATTTAAGGTTAGGTTTGGGTTAGGGTTAGTTCATCATCATCATTTAGGGTTGGGTTAAGGTTAGGGTTTGAGTTAGGGTTTCGATTAGGGTTAGGGTTAGTTCATCATCATCATTTAGGGTTAGGGATAGCGTTAGGGTTAATGTTCGTGGTAGGGTTACGGTTAGGGTTAGAGTTCGGGTTAGGGTTAGGGTTAGGGTTAGCGTTAGTTCATCATCATCATTTAGGGTTAGGGTTAGGGTTAGTATTGGGTTTAGGGTTAGTTCATCATCATCATTTAGGGTTAGGGTTGGGTTAGTGTTAGGGTTAGATTAGAGTTTGGATTAGTTCATCTTCATCATTTAAGGTTAGGGTTAGGGTTAGGGTTAGTTCATCATCATCATTTAGGGTTAGGGTTAGGGTTAGGGTTATGGTTGGGTTCGGGTTAGTTCATCTTCATCAATTAGGGTTAGGGTTGGGTTAGGGTTAGGGATAGGGTTAGGGTTAGGGTGAGGGTTAGTTCATCATCATCATTTAGGGTTAGGGTTAGGCTTACGATTAGGGTTGGGGTAGTGTTAGGGTTAGGATTAGGGTTAGGGTTAGGGTTAGGTTTAGGTTTAGGGTTAGGGTTAGGGTTAGCGTTAGAGTTAGGGTTAGGGTTAGCGTTAGTTCATCATCATCATTTCGGGTTAGGGTTAGTGTTAGGGTTGGGGTTAGGTTTAATTCATCATCAGCATTTAGGGTTAGGGTTAGGGTTAGGGTTAGTTCATCAGCATCATTTAGGTTTAGGTTTAGGATTAGGGATAGGATTATGGTTAGGGTTACGGCTGGGTGAGAGTTAGGGTTAGGGTTAGGGTTAGGGTTAGGTTTAGGGTTAGGGTTAGGGTTAGGTTTAGGGTTAGGGTTAGGGTAAGGGTTAGGGTTAGGGTTAGGGTTAGGATTACGGTTAGGGTTACGGTTAGGGTTAGGGTTAGGGTTAGTTCATCATCATCATTTAGGGTTAGTGTTAGGGTTACTGTTGGGTTTAGGGTTAGATCATCATCATCATTTAGGGTTAGGGTTGGGTTAGGGTTAGGGTTAGGGTTAGGGTTAGCATTAGGGTTAGGGTTAGGGTTAGGGTTAGGGTTAGGCTTAGTTCATCATCATCATTTAGGTTTAGGTTTAGGATTAGAGTTAGGGTTAGGGTTAGGGTTAGGGTTAGGGTTACGGCTGGGTGATAGTTAGGATTAGGGTTAGGGTTAGGGTTAGGTTAGGTTAGGGTTAGGGTTAGGTTTAGGGTTAGAGTTAGGGTTAGGGTTAGGTTTAGGGTTAGGGTTAGGGTTAGGGTTAGAGTTTGGGTTAGTTCATCATCATCATTTAAGGTTAGGGTTAGGATTAGGGTTAGTTCATCATCATCATTTAGGGTTAGGGTTAGGGTTAAGGTTAGGGTTGGGATAGGGTTAGTTCATCGTCATCATTTAGGGTTAGCATTAGGGTTACGGTTTGAGTTAGGGTTACGGTTAGGGTTAGGGTTAGGGTTAGTTCATCATCATCATTTAGTGTTCGGGTAAGGTTTAGGGTTAGAGTTAGGGTTAGGGTTATGGTTAGGGTTAGGGTTAGGGTTAGGGTTAGGGTTAGTTTATCATTATCATTTAGGGTAAAGGTTGGGTTAGTGTTAGGGTTAGATTATAGTTTGGGATAGTTCATCATCATCATTTAAGGTTAGGGTTAGGGTTAGGGTTAGTTCATCATCATCATTTAGGGTTGGGTTAAGGTTAGGGTTTGAGTTAGGGTTTCGATTAGGGTTAGGGTTAGTTCATCATCATCATTTAGGGTTAGGGATAGCGTTAGGGTTAATGTTCGTGGTAGGGTTATGGTTAGGGTTAGAGTTCGGGTTAGGGTTAGTGTTAGGGTTAGCGTTAGTTCATCATCATCATTTAGGGTTAGGGTTAGGGTTAGTATTGGGTTTAGGGTTAG
Organism: Pristiophorus japonicus; assembly: GCF_044704955.1. Taxonomy (NCBI): domain Eukaryota; kingdom Metazoa; phylum Chordata; class Chondrichthyes; family Pristiophoridae; genus Pristiophorus; species Pristiophorus japonicus. The sequence continues at coordinate 290,483 of NW_027254515.1, forward strand.
TTCATCATCATCATTTAGGGTTAGGGTTGGGTTAGTGTTAGGGTTAGATTAGAGTTTGGGTTAGTTCATCTTCATCATTTAAGGTTAGGGTTAGGGTTAGGGTTAGTTCATCATCATCATTTAGCGTTAGGGTTAGGGTTAGGGTTCGGGTTAGGGTTAGGGTTAGGGTTAGGGTTAGGGTTAGGGTCAGGGTTAGGGTTAGCGTTTGTTCATCATCATCATTTAGGGTTAGGGTTAGGGATAGGATTGGGTTTAGGTTTAGTTCATCATCATCATTTAGGGTTAGGGTTGGGTTAGTGTTAGGGTTAGATTAGAGTTTGGATTAGTTCATCTTCATCATTTAAGGTTAGGGTTAGGGTTAGGGTTAGTTCATCATCATCATTTAGGGTTAGGGTTAGGGTTAGGGTTATGGTTGGGTTCGGGTTAGTTCATCTTCATCAATTAGGGTTAGGGTTGGGTTAGGGTTAGGGATAGGGTTAGGGTTAGGGTGAGGGTTAGGTCATCATCTTCATTTAGGGTTAGGGTTAAGCTTACGATTAGGGTTGGGGTAGTGTTAGGATTAGGATTAGGGTTAGGGTTAGGGTTAGGTTTAGGTTTAGGGTTAGGGTTAGGGTTAGCGTTAGAGTTAGGGTTAGGGTTAGCGTTAGTTCATCATCATCATTTAGGGTTAGGGTTAGTGTTAGGGTTGGGGTTAGGTTTAATTCATCATCAGCATTTAGGGTTAGGGTTAGGGTTAGGGTTAGTTCATCAGCATCATTTAGGTTTAGGTTTAGGATTAGGGATAGGATTATGGTTAGGGTTACGGCTGGGTGAGAGTTAGGGTTAGGGTTAGGGTTAGGGTTAGGTTTAGGGTTAGGGTTAGGGTTAGGTTTAGGTTTAGGGTTAGGGTAAGGGTTAGGGTTAGGGTTAGGGTTAGGATTACGGTTAGGGTTACGGTTAGGGTTAGGGTTAGGGTTAGTTCATCATCATCATTTAGGGTTAGTGTTAGGGTTACTGTTGGGTTTAGAGTTAGATCATCATCATCATTTAGGGTTAGGGTTGGGTTAGGGTTAGGGTTAGGGTTAGGGTTAGGGTTAGGGTTAGGGTTAGGGTTAGGCTTAGTTCATCATCATCATTTAGGTTTAGGTTTAGGATTAGAGTTAGGGTTAGGGTTAGGGTTAGGGTTAGGGTTACGGCTGGGTGATAGTTAGGGTTAGCGTTAGGGTTAGGGTTAGGGTTAGGGTTAGGGTTAGAGTTAGGGTTAGGGTTAGGGTTAGGTTTAGGGTTAGGGTTAGGGTTAGGGTTAGAGTTTGGGTTAGTTCATCATCATCATCATTTAAGGTTAGGGTTAGGATTCGGGTTAGTTCATCATCATCATTTAGGGTTAGGGTTAGGGTTAAGGTTAGGGTTGGGATAGGGTTAGTTCATCGTCATCATTTAGGGTTAGCGTTAGGGTTAGGGTTAGGGTTACGGTTAGCGTTAGCGTTAGGGTTAGGGTTAGGGTTGAGTTTAGGGTTAGTTCATCATCATCATTTAGGTTTAGGGTTAGGGTTAGTGTTGGAGTTAGGGTTAGGGTTAGGGTTAGGGTTAGGCTTAGTTCATCATCATCATTTAGGGTTAGGGTTAGAGTTAGGCTTAGGATTAGGGTTAGGGGTAGGGTTAAGGTTAGGATTAGGGTTAGGGTTATGGTTAGCGTGAAAGTTAGCATTAGTTCATCATCATCATTTAGGGTTAGGCTCAGGGTTAGGGTTAGTGTTCGTGGTAGGGTTAGGGTTAGGGTTAGGGTTAGGGTTAGGCTTAGTTCATCATCATCATTTAGGGTTAGGGTTAGGGTTAGGATTAGGATTCGCGTTAGTGGTAGGGTTAAGGTTAAGATTAGGGGTAGGGTGAGGGTTAGCGTCAAAGTTAGCATGAGTTCATCATCATCATTTATGGTTAGGCTTAGGGTTAGGGTTAGTGTTCGTGGTAGGATTAGTGTTAGGGTTAGGGTTAGGGTTAGGGTTAGAGTTTGGGTTAGCTCATCATCATCATTTAAGGTTAGGGTTAGGGTTAGGGTTAGGCTTAGTTCATCATCATCATTTAGGGTTAGGTTTAGGATTAGGGTTAGGCTTCGTTCATCATCATCATTTAGGTTTAAGTTTTGGTTTAGGGTTAGGGTTAGGGTTAGGGTTAGGGTTAGGGTTAGCGTAGGGTTAGGGATAGCGTTAGTTCATCATCATCATTTAGGGTTAGGGTTAGGGATAGGGTTGGGTTTAGGGTAAGTTCATCATCATCATTTAAGGTTAGGGTTAGGGTTAGGGTTAGTTCATCATCATCATTTAGGGTTAGGGTTAGGGTTAGGGTTATGGTTGGGTTCGGGTTAGTTCATCATCATTAATTAGGGTTAGGGGTGGGTTAGGGTTAGGGTTAGGGTTAGAGTTTGGGTTAGCTCATCATCATCATTTAGGGTTAGGGTTAGGGTTAGGGTTAGTTCATCATCATCATTTAGGGTTAGGGTTAGGCTTACGATTAGGGTTAGGGGTAGTGTTAGGGTTAGGATTAGGGTTAGGGTTAGGGTTAGGGTTAGATTTCGGGTTAGAGTTAGGGTTAGCGTTAGGGTTAGGGTTAGGGTTAGCGTTAGTTCATCATCATCATTTAGGGTTAGGGTTAGGGTTAGGGTTAGGGTTAAGGTTAGGGTTAGGGTTAGGGTTAGTTCATCATCATCATTTAGGGTTAGGGTTAGGGATAGGTTTTGAGTTACGGTTACGGTTAGGGTTAGGGTTAGGGTTAGTTCATCATCATCATTTAGGGTTAGGGTAAGGTTTAGGGTTAGAGTTAGGGTTAGGGTTATGGTTAGGGTTAGGGTTAGGGTTAGGGTTAGGGTTAGTTTATCATTATCATTTAGGGTTAGGGTTAGGGATGGGTTGGGTTTAGGGTTAGTTCATCATCATCATTTAGGGTAAAGGTTGGGTTAGTGTTAGGGTTAGATTATAGTTTGGGATAGTTCATCATCATCATTTAAGGTTAGGGTTAGGGTTAGGGTTAGTTCATCATCATCATTTAGGGTTGGGTTAAGGTTAGGGTTTGAGTTAGGGTTTCGATTAGGGTTAGGGTTAGTTCATCATCATCATTTAGGGTTAGGGATAGCGTTAGGGTTAATGTTCGTGGTAGGGTTACGGTTAGGTTTAGAGTTCGGGTTAGGGTTAGGGTTAGGGTTAGCGTTAGTTCATCATCATCATTTAGGGTTAGGGTTAGGGTTAGTATTGGGTTTAGGGTTAGTTCATCATCATCATTTAGGGTTAGGGTTGGGTTAGTGTTAGGGTTAGATTAGAGTTTGGGTTAGTTCATCTTCATCATTTAAGGTTAGGGTTAGGGTTAGGGTTAGTTCATCATCATCATTTAGCGTTAGGGTTAGGGTTAGGGTTAGGGTCAGGGTTAGGGTTAGCGTTTGTTCATCATCATCATTTAGGGTTAGGGTTAGGGCTAGGGTTGATTTAGGGTTTGTTCATCATCATCATTTAGGGTTAGGGTTGGGTTAGTGTTAGGGTTAGATTAGAGTTTGGATTAGTTGATTTTCATCATTTAAGGTTAGGGTTAGGGTTAGGGTTAGTTCATCATCATCATTTAGGGTTAGGGTTAGGGTTAGGTTTATGGTTGGGTTCGGGTTAGTTCATCGTCATCAATTAGGGTTACGGTTAGGGTTAGGGTGAGGGTTAGGGTTAGGGTTAGGGTTATGGTTAGGGTTAGGGTTAGGGTTAGGGTTAGGGTTAGGGTTAGGTTTAGGGTTAGGGTTAGGGTTAGGGTTAGGGTTAGGGTTAGGGTTAGGGTTAGGGTTGGTTTAGTGTTAGGGTTAGGGTTAGCGTTTGGGTTAGATCATCATCATCATTTAGGGATGGGTTAGGGTTCGAGTTAGTTCATCATCATTTAGGGTTAGGGTTAGTGTTATGGTTAGGGTTAGGGTTAAGTTAGTGTTAGGGTTAGGGTTAGGGTTAGGGTTAGTGTTAGGCTTAGTTCATCATCATCATTTACGTTTAGGTTTAGGATTAGGGTTAGGATTAGGGTTAGGGTTACGGCTGGGTGAGAGTTAGGGTTAGGGTTAGGTTTAGGGTTAGGGTTAGGGTTAGGGTTAGGGTTAGGGTTAGGGTTACGATTAGAGTTTGGGTTAGTTCATCATCATCATTTAAGGTTAGGGTTAGGATTAGGGTTAGTTCATCATCGTCATTTAGGGTTAGGGTTAGGGTTAAGCTTAGGGTTGGGTTAGGGTTAGTTCATCGTCATCATTTAGGGTTAGGGTTGGGTTAGGGTTACGGTTAGGGTTAGGGTTAGGGTTAGGGTTAGGGTTAGGGTTAGGGTTAGGGTTAGGGTTAGGGTTAGGGTTAGGGTTAGGGTTAGGGTTAGGGTTAGGGTTAGGGTTAGGGTTAGGGTTAGGGTTAGGGTTAGGGTTAGGGTTAGGGTTAGGGTTAGGGTTAGGGTTAGGGTTAGGGTTAGGGTTAATTCATCATCATCAATTCGTGTTAGGGTTAGGGTTAGTTCATCATCATCATTTAGGGTTGGGTTAAGGTTAGGGTTTGAGTTAGGGTTTCGATTAGGGTTAGGGTTAGTTCATCATCATCATTTAGGGTTAGGGTTAGGGATAGAGTTAGGGTTAATGTTCGTGGTAGGGTTACGGTTAGGGTTAGAGTTAGGGTTAGGGTTAGGGTTAGGGTTAGCGTTAGTTCATCATCATCATTTAGGGTTAGGGTTACGGTTAGTATTGGGTTTAGGGTTAGTTCATCATCATCATTTAGGGTTAGGGTTGGGTTAGTGTTAGGGTTAGATTAGAGTTTGGGTTAGTTCATCTTCATCATTTAAGGTTAGGGTTAGCGTTAGGGTTAGTTCATCATCATCATTTAGGGTTAGGGTTAGGGTTAGGGTTCGGGTTAGGGTTAGGGTTAGGGTTAGGGTTAGGGTTAGGGTTAGGGTCAGGGTAGGGTTAGCGTTTGTTCATCATCATCATTTAGGGTTAGGGTTAGGGATAGGGCTGGGTTTAGGGTTAGTTCATCATCATCATTTAGGGTTAGGGTTAGGGTTAGGGTTATGGTTGGGTTCGGGTTAGTTCATCGTCATCAATTAGGGTTAGGGTTGGGTTAGGGTTAGGGTTAGGGTTAGAGTTTGGGTTAGCTCATCATCATCATTTAGGGTTAGGGTTAGGGTTAGGGTTAGCGTTAGGGTTAGGGTTAGGGTTAGTTCATCATCATCATTTAGGGTTAGGGTTCGGCTTACGATTAGGGTTGGGGTAGTGTTAGGGTTAGGATTAGGGTTAGGGTTAGGGTTAGGTTTAGGTTTAAAGTTAGGGTTAGGGTTAGCGTTAGAGTTAGGGTAAGGGTTAGCGTTAGTTCATCATCATCATTTTGGGTTAGGGTTAGTGTTAGGGTTGGGGTTAGGTTTAATTCATCATCAACATTTAGGGTTAGGGTTAGGGTTAGGGTTAGGATTAGGGTTAGTTCATCATCATCATTTAGGGTTAGGGTTAGGTTAGGTTTAAGGTTACGGTTAGGGTTAGGGTTTGGGTTAGGATTAGTTCATCATCATCATTTAGGGTTAGTGTTACAGTTAGGGTTAAGTTTGGGGTTAGGATTAGGGTTAGGGTTAGGGTTAGGGTTTTATGGTTCGGGTTAGGGTTAGGGTTAGTTCATCATCATCATTTAGGGTTAGGGTAAGGTTTAGGGTTAGAGTTAGGGTTAGGGTTATGGTTAGGGTTAGGGTTAGGGTTAGGGTTAGTTTATCATTATCATTTAGGGTTAGGGTTAGGGATGGGTTGTGTTTAGGGTTAGTTCATCATCATCATTTAGGGTAAAGATTGGGTTAGTGTTAGGGTTAGATTATAGTTTGGGATAGTTCATCATCATCATTTAAGGTTAGGGTTAGGGTTTGGGTTAATTCATCATCATCAATTCGTGTTAGGGTTAGGGTTAGTTCATCATCATCATTTAGGGTTGGGTTAAGGTTAGGGTTTGAGTTAGGGTTTCGATTAGGGTTAGGGTTAGTTCATCATCATCATTTAGGGTTAGGGATAGCGTTAGGGTTAATGTTCGTGGTAGGGTTACGGTTAGGGTTAGAGTTAGGGTTAGGGTTAGGGTTAGGGTTAGCGTTAGTTCATCATCATCATTTAGGGTTAGGGTTAGGGTTAGTATTGGGTTTAGGGTTAGTTCATCATAATCATTTAGGGTTAGCGTTGGGTTAGTGTTAGGGTTATATTAGAGTTTGGGTTAGTTCATCTTCATCATTTAAGGTTAGGGTTAGTGTTAGGGTTAGTTCATCATCATCATTTAGGGTTAGGGTTAGGGTTAAGGTTCGGGTTAGGGTTAGGGTTAGGGTTAGGGTTAGCGTTAGGGTCACGGTTAGGGTTTGCGTTTGTTCATCATCATCATTTAGGGTTAGGGTTAGGGATAGGCTTGGGTTTAGGGTTAGTTCATCATCATCATTTAGGGTTAGGGTTGGGTTAGTGTTAGGGTTAGATTAGAGTTTGGGTTAGTTCATCTTCATCATTTTAGGTTAGGGTTAGGGTTAGGGTTAGGGTTAGGGTTATGGTTGGGTTCGGGTTAGTTCATCGTCATCAATTAGGGTTAGGGTTGGGTTAGGGTTAGGGTTAGGGTTAGAGTTTGGGTTAGCTCATCATCATCATTTAGGGTTAGTGTTAGGGTTAGGGTTAGCGTTAGGGTTAGGGTTAGGGTTAGTTCATCATCATCATTTAGGGTTAGGGTTCGGCTTACGATTAGGGTTGGGGTAGTGTTAGGGTTAGGATTAGGGTTAGGGTTAGGGTTAGGTTTAGGTTTAGAGTTAGGGTTAGGGTTAGCGTTAGAGTTAGGGTAAGGGTTAGCGTTAGTTCATCATCATCATTTTGGGTTAGGGTTAGTGTTAGGGTTGGGGTTAGGTTTAATTCATCATCAACATTTAGGGTTAGGGTTAGGGTTAGGGTTAGGATTAGGGTTAGTTCATCATCATCATTTAGGGTTAGGGTTAGGTTAGGTTTAAGGTTACGGTTAGGGTTAGGGTTTGGGTTAGGATTAGTTCATCATCATCATTTAGGGTTAGTGTTACGGTTAGGGTTAAGTTTGGGGTTAGGATTAGGGTTAGGGTTAGGGTTAGGGTTTTATGGTTCGGGTTAGGGTTAGGGTTAGTTCATCATCATCATTTAGGGTTAGGGTAAGGTTTAGGGTTAGAGTTAGGGTTAGGGTTATGGTTAGGGTTAGGGTTAGGGTTAGGGTTAGGGTTAGTTTATCATTATCATTTAGGGTTAGGGTTAGGGATGGGTTGTGTTTAGGGTTAGTTCATCATCATCATTTAGGGTAAAGATTGGGTTAGTGTTAGGGTTAGATTATAGTTTGGGATAGTTCATCATCATCATTTAAGGTTAGGGTTAGGGTTTGGGTTAATTCATCATCATCAATTCGTGTTAGGGTTAGGGTTAGTTCATCATCATCATTTAGGGTTGGGTTAAGGTTAGGGTTTGAGTTAGGGTTTCGATTAGGGTTAGGGTTAGTTCATCATCATCATTTAGGGTTAGGGATAGCGTTAGGGTTAATGTTCGTGGTAGGGTTACGGTTAGGGTTAGAGTTAGGGTTAGGGTTAGGGTTAGGGTTAGCGTTAGTTCATCATCATCATTTAGGGTTAGGGTTAGGGTTAGTATTGGGTTTAGGGTTAGTTCATCATAATCATTTAGGGTTAGCGTTGGGTTAGTGTTAGGGTTAGATTAGAGTTTGGGTTAGTTCATCTTCATCATTTAAGGTTAGGATAGTGTTAGGGTTAGTTCATCATCATCATTTAGGGTTAGGGTTAGGGTTAAGGTTCGGGTTAGGGTTAGGGTTAGGGTTAGGGTTAGGGTTAGGGTCACGGTTAGGGTTTGCGTTTGTTCATCATCATCATTTAGGGTTAGGGTTAGGGATAGGCTTGGGTTTAGGGTTAGTTCATCATCATCATTTAGGGTTAGGGTTGGGTTAGTGTTAGGGTTAGATTAGAGTTTGGGTTAGTTCATCTTCATCATTTAAGGTTAGGGTTAGGGTTAGGGTTAGGTTTAGGGTTATGGTTGGGTTCGAGTTAGTTCATCGTCATCAATTAGGGTTAGGGTTGGGTTAGGGTTAGGGTTAGGGTTAGAGTTTGGGTTAGCTCATCATCATCATTTAGGGTTAGGGTTAGGGTTAGGGTTAGCGTTAGGGTTAGGGTTAGGGTTAGTTCATCATCATCATTTAGGGTTAGGGTTAGGCTTACGAGTAGGGTTGGGGTAGTGTTAGGGTTAGGATTAGGGTTAGGGTTAGGGTTAGGTTTAGGTTTAGGGTTAGGGTTAGGGTTTTATGGTTCGGGTTAGGGTTAGTTCATCATCATCATTTAGGGTTAAGGTTAGGGTTAGGGTTAGGGATGGGTTAGGGTTACGGCTAGGGTTAGGGTTAGGGTTAGTTCATCATCGTCATTTAGGGTTAGGGCTAGGGTTAGGATTAGGGTTAGGCTTTGTTCATCATCATCATTTAGGTTTAGGTTTAGGGTTAGGGTTAGGGTTAGGGTTAGTTCATCATCATTTAGCTTTTAGATTTAAGTTTAGGGTTAGGGTTTCGGTTAGGGTTAGGGTTAGGATTACGGTTAGGGTTACGGTTAGGGTTAGGGTTAGGGTTAGTTCATCATCATCATTTAGGGTTAGTGTTAGGTTTACTGTTGGGTTTAGGGTTAGATCATCATCATCATTTAGGGTTAGGGTTAGGGTTAGGGTTAGGGTTAGGGTTAGGGTTAGGGTTAGGGTTAGGCTTAGTTCATCATCATCATTTAGGTTTAGGTATAGGATTAGAGTTAGGGTTAGGGTTAGGGTTAGGGTTAGGGTTACGGCTGGGTGATAGTTAGGATTAGGGTTAGGGTTAGGGTTAGGGTTAGCGTTAGGGTTAGGGTTAGGGTTAGGGTTAGGGTTAGGGTTAGGTTTAGGGTTAGGGTTAGTTCATCATCATCATTTAGGGTTAGGGTTAGGGTTAAGCTTACGGTTGGGATAGGGTTAGTTCATCGTCATCATTTAGGGTTAGCGTTAGGGTTAGGGTTAGGGTTACGGTTAGGGTTAGCGTTCGGGTTAGGGTTAGGGTTGAGTTTAGGGTTAGTTCATCCTCATCATTTAGGTTTAGGGTTAGGGTTAGTGTTGGAGTTAGGGTTAGGGTTAGGGTTAGGGTTAGGCTTAGTTCATCATCATCATTTAGGGTTAGGGTTAGAGTTAGGCTTAGGATTAGGGTTAGGGCTAGGGTTAAGGTTAGGATTAGGGTTAGGGTTATGGTTAGCGTGAAAGTTAGGATTAGGGTTAGGGTTAGGGTTAGGGTTAGCGTTAGGCTTAGGGTTAGGGTTAGGGTTAGGGTTAGGTTTAGGGTTAGGGTTAGTTCATCATCATCATTTAGGGTTAGGGTTAGGGTTAAGGTTAGGGTTGGGATAGGGTTAGTTCATCATCATCATTTAGGGTTAGGCTCAGGGTTAGGGTTAGTGTTCGTGGTAGGGTTAGGGTTAGGGTTAGGGTTAGGGTTAGGGTTAGGGTTAGGGTTAGGGTTAGGGTTAGGGTTAGGGTTAGGGTTAGGGTTAGGGTTAGGGTTAGGGTTAGGGTTAGGGTTAGGGTTAGGGTTAGGGTTAGGGTTAGGGTTAGGCTTAGTTCATCATCATCATTTAGGGTTAGTGTTAGGGTTAGGATTAGGATTCGCGTTAGTGGTTGGGTTAAGGTTAAGATTAGGGTTAGGGTGAGGGTTAGCGTCAAAGTTAGCATGAGATCATCATCATCATTTATGGTTAGGCTTAGGGTTAGGGTTAGTGTTCGTGGTAGGGTTAGGGTTAGGGTTAGGGTTAGGGTTAGGGTTAGAGTTTGGGTTAGCTCATCATCATCATTTAAGGTTAGGGTTAGGGTTAGGATTAGTTCATCATCATCATTTCGTTTTCGGCTTAGGGTTAGGTTTTAGGGTTAGGGTTCGGGTTAGGGTTAGGGTTTGGGTTAGTTCATAATCATCATTTAGGTTTAGGTTTAGGATTCGGGTTAGGCTTCGTTCATCATCATCATTTAGGTTTAAGTTTTGGTTTAGGGTTAGGGTTAGGGTTAGGGTTAGGGTTAGGGTTAGGGTTAGGGATAGCGTTAGTTCATCATCATCATTTAGGGTTAGGGTTAGGGATAGGGTTGGGTTTAGGGTAAGTTCATCATCATCATTTAAGGTTAGGGTTAGGGTTAGGGTTAGTTCATCATCATCATTTAGGGTTAGGGTTAGGGTTAGTGTTATGGTTGGGTTCGGGTTAGTTCATCGTCATTAATTAGGGTTAGGGTTGGGTTAGGGTTAGGGTTAGAGTTTGGGTTAGCTCATCATCATCATTTAGGGTTAGGGTTAGGGTTAGGGTTAGTTCATCATCATCATTTAGGGTTAGGGTTAGGCTTACGATTAGGGTTAGGGGTAGTGTTAGGGTTAGGATTAGGGTTAGGGTTAGGGTTAGGGTTAGATTTCGGGTTAGAGTTAGGGTTAGCGTTAGGGTTAGGGTTAGCGTTTGTTCATCATCATCATTTCGGGTTAGGGTTAGGGTTAGGGTTAGGGTTAGGGTTAAGGTTAGGGTTAGGGTTAGGGTTAGTTCATCATCATCATTTAGGGTTAGGGTTAGGGATAGGGTTTGAGTTAGGGTTACGGTTAGGGTTAGGGTTAGGGTTAGTTCATCATCATCATTTAGGGTTAGGGTAAGGTTTAGGGTTAGAGTTAGGGTTAGGGTTATGGTTAGGGTTAGGGTTAGGGTTAGGGTTAGGGTTAGTTTATCATTATCATTTAGGGTTAGGGTTAGAGATGGGTTGGGTTTAGGGTTAGTTCATCATCATCATTTAGGGTAAAGGTTGGGTTAGTGTTAGGGTTAGATTATAGTTTGGGATAGTTCATCATCATCATTTAAGGTTAGGTTTGGGTTAGGGTTAGTTCATCATCATCATTTAGGGTTGGGTTAAGGTTAGGGTTTGCGTTAGGGTTTCGATTAGGGTTAGGGTTAGTTCATCATCATCATTTAGGGTTAGGGATAGCGTTAGGGTTAATGTTCGTGGTAGGGTTACGGTGAGGGTTAGAGTTCGGGTTAGGGTCAGGGTTAGGGTTAGCGTTAGTTCATCATCATCATTTAGGGTTAGGGTTAGGGTTAGTATTGGGTTTAGGGTTAGTTCATCATCATCATTTAGGGTTAGGGTTGGGTTAGTGTTAGGGTTAGATTAGAGTTTGGGTTAGTTCATCTTCATCATTTAAGGTTAGGGTTAGGGTTAGGGTTAGTTCATCATCATCATTTAGCGTTAGGGTTAGGGTTAGGGTTCGGGTTAGGGTTAGGGTTAGGGTTAGGGTCAGGGTTAGGGTTAGCGTTTGTTCATCATCATCATTTAGGGTTAGGGTTAGGGCTAGGGTTGGGTTTAGGGTTAGTTCATCATCATCATTTAGGGTTAGGGTTGGGTTAGTGTTAGGGTTAGATTAGAGTTTGGATTAGTTCATCTTCATCATTTAAGGTTAGGGTTAGGGTTAGGGTTAGTTCATCATCATCATTTAGGGTTAGGGTTAGGGTTAGGTTTATGGTTGGGTTCGGGTTAGTTCATCTTCATCAATTAGGGTTACGGTTAGGGTTAGGGTTAGGGTTAGGGTTAGGGTTAGGGTTAGGGTTAGGGTTAGGGCTAGGGTTAGGGTTAGGGTTAGGGTTAGGGTTAGGGTTAGGGTTAGGGTTAGGGTTAGGGTTAGGGTTAGGGTTAGGGTCAGGGTAGGGTTAGCGTTTGTTCATCATCATCATTTAGGGTTAGGGTTAGGGATAGGGCTGGGTTTAGGGTTAGTTCATCATCATCATTTAGGGTTAGGGTTAGGGTTAGGGTTATGGTTGGGTTCGGGTTAGTTCATCGTCATCAATTAGGGTTAGGGTTGGGTTAGGGTTAGGGTTAGGGTTAGAGTTTGGGTTAGCTCATCATCATCATTTAGGGTTAGTGTTAGGGTTAGGGTTAGCGTTAGGGTTAGGGTTAGGGTTAGTTCATCATCATCATTTAGGGTTAGGGTTAGGCTTACGATTAGGGTTGGGGTAGTGTTAGGGTTAGGATTAGGGTTAGGGTTAGGGTTAGGTTTAGGTTTAGAGTTAGGGTTAGGGTTAGCGTTAGAGTTAGGGTAAGGGTTAGCGTTAGTTCATCATCATCATTTTGGGTTAGGGTTAGTGTTAGGGTTGGGGTTAGGTTTAATTCATCATCAACATTTAGGGTTAGGGTTAGGGTTAGGGTTAGGATTAGGGTTAGTTCATCATCATCATTTAGGGTTAGGGTTAGGTTAGGTTTAAGGTTACGGTTAGGGTTAGGGTTTGGGTTAGGATTAGTTCATCATCATCATTTAGGGTTAGTGTTACAGTTAGGGTTAAGTTTGGGGTTAGGATTAGGGTTAGGGTTAGGGTTAGGGTTTTATGGTTCGGGTTAGGGTTAGGGTTAGTTCATCATCATCATTTAGGGTTAGGGTAAGGTTTAGGGTTAGAGTTAGGGTTAGGGTTATGGTTAGGGTTAGGGTTAGGGTTAGGGTTAGGGTTAGTTTATCATTATCATTTAGGGTTAGGGTTAGGGATGGGTTGTGTTTAGGGTTAGTTCATCATCATCATTTAGGGTAAAGGTTGGGTTAGTGTTAGGGTTAGATTATAGTTTGGGATAGTTCATCATCATCATTTAAGGTTAGGGTTAGGGTTAGGGTTAATTCATCATCATCAATTCGTGTTAGGGTTAGGGTTAGTTCATCATCATCATTTAGGGTTGGGTTAAGGTTAGGGTTTGAGTTAGGGTTTCGATTAGGGTTAGGGTTAGTTCATCATCATCATTTAGGGTTAGGGATAGCGTTAGGGTTAATGTACGTGGTAGGGTTACGGTTAGGGTTAGAGTTAGGGTTAGGGTTAGGGTTAGGGTTAGCGTTAGTTCATCATCATCATTTAGGGTTAGGGTTAGGGTTAGTATTGGGTTTAGGGTTAGTTCATCATAATCATTTAGGGTTAGCGTTGGGTTAGTGTTAGGGTTAGATTAGAGTTTGGGTTAGTTCATCTTCATCATTTAAGGTTAGGGTTAGTGTTAGGGTTAGTTCATCATCATCATTTAGGGTTTGGGTTAGGGTTAAGGTTCGGGTTAGGGTTAGGGTTAGGGTTAGGGTTAGGGTTAGGGTCACGGTTAGGGTTTGCGTTTGTTCATCATCATCATTTAGGGTTAGGGTTAGGGATAGGCTTGGGTTTAGGGTTAGTTCATCATCATCATTTAGGGTTAGGGTTGGGTTAGTGTTAGGGTTAGATTAGAGTTTGGGTTAGTTCATCTTCATCATTTAAGGTTAGGGTTAGGGTTAGGGTTAGGGTTAGGGTTATGGTTGGGTTCGGGTTAGTTCATCGTCAGCAATTAGGGTTAGGGTTGGGTTAGGGTTAGGGTTAGGGTTAGAGTTTGGGTTAGCTCATCATCATCATTTAGGGTTAGGGTTAGGGTTAGGGTTAGCGTTAGGGTTAGGGTTAGGGTTAGTTCATCATCATCATTTAGGGTTAGGGTTAGGCTTACGAGTAGGGTTGGGGTAGTGTTAGGGTTAGGATTAGGGTTAGGGTTAGGGTTAGGTTTAGGTTTAGGGTTAGGGTTAGGGTTTTATGGTTCGGGTTAGGGTTAGTTCATCATCATCATTTAGGGTTAGGGTTAGGGTTAGGGTTAGGGATGGGTTAGGGTTACGGCTAGGGTTAGGGTTAGGGTTAGTTCATCATCGTCATTTAGGGTTAGGGCTAGGGTTAGGATTAGGGTTAGGCTTTGTTCATCATCATCATTTAGGTTTAGGTTTAGGGTTAGGGTTAGGGTTAGGGTTAGTTCATCATCATCATTTAGCTTTTAGATTTAAGTTTAGGGTTAGGGTTTCGGTTAGGGTTAGGGTTAGGATTACGGTTAGGGTTACGGTTAGGGTTAGGGTTAGGGTTAGTTCATCATCATCATTTAGGGTTAGTGTTAGGTTTACTGTTGGGTTTAGGGTTAGATCATCATCATCATTTAGGGTTAGGGTTGGGTTAGGGTTAGGGTTAGGGTTAGGGTTAGGGTTAGGGTTAGGGTTAGGGTTAGGGTTAGGCTTAGTTCATCATCATCATTTAGGTTTAGGTTTAGGATTAGAGTTAGGGTTAGGGTTAGGGTTAGGGTTAGGGTTACGGCTGGGTGATAGTTAGGATTAGGGTTAGGGTTAGGGTTAGGGTTAGCGTTAGGGTTAGGGTTAGGGTTAGGGTTAGGGTTAGGTTTAGGGTTAGGGTTAGTTCATCATCATCATTTAGGGTTAGGGTTAGGGTTACGGTTAGGGTTGGGATAGGGTTAGTTCATCGTCATCATTTAGGGTTAGCGTTAGGGTTAGGGTTAGGGTTACGGTTAGGGTTAGCGTTCGGGTTAGGGTTAGGGTTGAGTTTAGGGTTAGTTCATCCTCATCATTTAGGTTTAGGGTTAGGGTTAGTGTTGGAGTTAGGGTTAGGGTTAGGGTTAGGGTTAGGCTTAGTTCATCATCATCATTTAGGGTTAGGGTTAGAGTTAGGCTTAGGATTAGGGTTAGGGCTAGGGTTAAGG
>NW_027254517.1:0-31515 GCF_044704955.1 Pristiophorus japonicus
GTGGGGAGAGAGGGAGAGAGAGAGAGAGACTGGGGTGGGGAGAGAGAGTGAGACTGGGGTGAGGGAGAGAGAGACTGGGGTGGGGAGAGAGAGAGAGACTGGGGTGGGGAGAGAGAGTGAGACTGGGGGGAGGGAGAGAGAGAGACTGGGGTGGGGAGAGAGAGAGAGACTGTGGCGGGGGGGCAGGGGAGAGAAAGAGAGAAAGAGAGACTGGGGGGAGAGAGAGAGAGAGACTGGGGGGGGGGGAGAGAGAGAGACTGCGGGGGGAGAGAGAGAGAGAGAGACTAGGGGGGGAGAGAGAGAGAGAGAGAGAGACTGCAGGGGGGGGAGAGAGAGAGACTGCGGGTGTGGAGAGAGAGAGACTGCGGGGGGGGAGAGAGAGAGAGACTAGGGGGGGAGAGAGAGAGAGAGAGATAGACTGGGGACGTAAGAGAGAGAGAGAGAGAGAGAGACTGGGGGGGTGGAAGAGAGAGAGAGAGAAAGAGAGAGATATTGGGTGGGAGAAAGAGAGAGAGAGAGAGACTGGGGTGGGGAGAGTGAGAGAGAGAGAGACTGTGTTGGGGGAGGGAGAGAGAGACTGGGGGCGGGGAGAGAGAGTCTGGGGGTGGGGAGAGAGAGAGAGAGAGAGAGACTGGAGGAGAGAGATAGAGGGAGAGAGATTGAGAGAGAGACTGGGTGAGAGAGATAGAGGGAGAGAAACTGAGATTGAGAGAGTCTGGGAGTGAGGGAGAGACTGGGGCAGAGGGAGAGAGAGAAGCGGGGGCAGGGGGTGGAGGGGGAGAGAGGCTGGAGAGAGAGAGAGAGAGAGGGAGGGACACGGGGGGGTGGGGAGAGAGAGAGAGAGACTGGGGTGGTGGGGAGAGAGAGAGAGAGAGAGAGAGAGAGAGAGAGACTGGGGTGGGGGGAGAGAGAGAGAGCGAGAGAGAGACTGGGGGGGGAGAGAGAGCGAGAGAGAGACTGGGGGGGGAGAGAGAGAGAGAGTGAGACTGGGGGGGAGAGAGAGAGAGAGAGAGAGAGAGAGACTGGGGGCAGGAGAGGAGGGAGGGAGAGAGAGACTGGGGGCGGGAGAGAGAGAGAGAGAGAGAGAGACTGGGACAGGGAGAGAGATAGAGAGACTGGGGTGGAGGGAGAGAGAGAGAGAGAGAGAGACTGGGGTGGAGAGAGAGAGAGACTGGGGGGGAGAGAGAGAGAGAGACTGGGGAGGGGGGGAGAGAGAGAGAGAGAGAGAGAGAGAGACTGGGGAGGGGGGAGAGAGAGAGAGAGAGACTGGAGGGGGGAGAGAGAGAGACTGGGGGGGAGAGAGAGAGAGAGAGAGAGAGAGAGAGAGACTGGGGGCGAGAGGGGGAGAGAGAGAGAGAGACTGGGGGGGGGGGGGGGAGGGAGACTGGGGGTGGGGGGGAGGGAGGGAGAGAGAGAGAGAGAGAGAGACTGGGGGCGGGAGAGAGAGAGAGACTGGGAGAGAGAGAGAGAGACTGGGGTGGGGGGAGAGAGAGAGAGACTGGGGCGGGGGAGGAGGGGAGAGAGAGAGAGAGAAGAGAGACTGGGATGGGAGAGAGAGAGAGAGACTGGGGAGAGAGAAACTGAGAGATTGAGAGAGACTGGGAGTGAGGGAGAGACTGGGGCAGAGGGGGGAGAGAGAGACTGTTGAGAGGAGGCCATTCGGCCCATCGTGTCCGTGCCGGCCGACCAAGAGCTACCCAGCCTAATCCCACTTTCCAGCTCTCGGTCCGTAGCCCTGTAGGTTACAGCACTTCAGGAGCACATCCAGGTACTGTTTAAATGTGGTGAGGGTTTCTGCCTCTACCACCCTTTCAGGCCGTGAGTTCCAGACCCCCACCACCCTCTGGGTGATGACATTTTCCCTCAAATCCCCTCTAAACCTCCCCCCAATTACTTTAAATCTCTGCCCCCTGGTTGTTGACCCCTCTGCCCAGGGAAACAGCTCCTTCCTATCCACTCTATCCAGGCCCCTCATCATTTTATACACCTCAATCAGGTCTCCCCTCAGCCTCCTCTGTTCCAAAGAAAACAGACCCAGCATCTCCAATCTGTGCTCCATTTTCTCCATTCCAAGCAGCATCCTCGTAAATCGCCTCTGCACTCTCTCTCGTCCTTCCTATAATACGGCGACCAGAACTGCACGCAGTACTCCAGCTGTGGCCTAACCAGAGTCTTATACAATTTAAGCATAACCTCCCTGCTCTTATATTCTATGCCTCGGCCAATAAAGGCAAGCATTCCGTATGCCTTCTTCACCACCTTATCCACCTGGCCTGCTCCTTTCAGGGATCTGTGGACATTATTCCCTGGGATTGTGGTGTTGGTTGCTCTGTGACCTCTGACCCAGGTGCGTTTCCTGTTGCAGGATTGGTGTGACGGTCGCCGGTGGGTTTGGAAAACCGGCAGTCCGCTCGTGTGTCCGTGAATCGCTCCGACATTCCTGGGAAAGATGTCTTTTACTCTCTCGCCGTGATGCTCTCATTTGCTGCTGGGATTTGCCCAATCGCACCGCAGTAGGCCATGGAAAGGACCCCGGTAACCATGGTGACAACAACAGAATTGGACCCCTCGCTGCCAGTTTCTCCGAATTCACCGGGAAAATCTGCCACAGCTCCGCCCCCTCCTCCCCAGCCCGGTAACCAAGGGCAACCGGTCCCTCCCCCGCAGCCCAGTAACCAAGGGCAACCGGTCCCTCCCCCGCAGCCCAGTAACCAAGGGCAACCGGTCCCTCCCCCGCAGCCCAGTAACCAAGGGCAACCGGTCCCTCCCCCGCAGCCCAGTAACCAAGGGCAACCGGTCCCTCCCCCGCAGCCCAGTAACCAAGGGCAACCGGTCCCCTCCCCCGCAGCCCAGTAACCAAGGGCAATCGCCCTCACCCCCACCCAGGCATCTCGGGCCTCCCCCACCCCCTCCCCCTGCCCCTCCCCCTCCCGGGGGTCTCGGGCCTGCCCGTCCCCCTCCCCCTCCCCCTCCCGGTGGTCTCGGGCCTGCCCCTCCCCCTCCCGGGGGTCCCGGGCCTCCCCCTCCCCCTGCCACTGCCCCTCCCGGGGGTCTCGGGCCTGCCCCTCCCCCTCCCCCTGCCCCTCCCCCTCCCGGGGGTCTCGGGCCTGCCCCTCCCCCTCCCCCTCCCGGTGGTCTCGGGCCTGCCCCTCCCCCTCCCCCTCCTGGGGGTTCCGGGCCTCCCCCTCCCCCTCCCCCTCCCCCTCCTGGGGGTTCCGGGCCTCCCCCTCCCCCTCCCCCTCCCCCTCCCGGGGGTCTCGGCCCCCCCTCTCAGTCAGGGGGCATTCGAAGGTTGGGAGCAAGTCGCCGTTCCAGGCTGCGGAACTTTAACTGGGACGCTCTCCCTCAGCACTGCGTGGTTGGGAAGCAGAATATCTGGACGGACGATAAATGTCCCGAGAACTTGGATCTTGACACCAGGAGGATGGAGGAGCTGTTTGGCCGCAAAGACGATCAAAATCGGCTGAGTGTGCGAAGGAGCTTTCGAACAAAGTCCCCTCAGAGAACTGGTGAGGGGGAGGTGAGGACATAGAAATAGGAGCAGGAGTCGGCCATTCGGCCCCTTGAGCCTGCTCCGCCATTTACTCGGAGAGTTGTGGACCTGTGGAATTCCCTGCCGCAGAGAGTTGTTGATGCCAGTTCATTGGATATATTCAAGAGGGAGTTAGATATGGCCCTTACGGCTAAAGAGATCAAGGGGTATGGAGAGAAAGCAGGAAAGGGGTACTGAGGTGAATGATCAGCCATGATCTTATTGAATGGCGGTGCAGGCTCGAAGGGCCGAATGGCCTACTCCTGCACATATTTTCTATGTTTCTAATACGATCACGGCTGATCTTTGACCTCAACTCCCCTTTCCCGCCCAATCCCTCGATTCCCCGAGAGTCCTAAAATCTACCGATCTCAACCTTGAATATATTCAGAGACTCTGCCTCCACAGCCCTCTGGGGCAGAGAGTTCTAAAGATTCACCGCCCCCCCCGCCCCCGAGTGGGAGCGGGGGGATATGTACATCAATCATTGAAGGTGGCAGGGAAGGTTGAGAAAACTATTAAAAAGGTTACGGGATCCTGGGCTTCATTAATAAGAGTGCTGAATACAGGAGCAAGGACGTTCTGCTAATCCCTGTATAAAACATGGGTTTGGCCCCAACTGGAGTATTGTGTCCAATTCTGGGCCCTGCACTGTAGGAAGGATGACGTGTCTTTGGCAAGGCTGCGGAGGAGATTTCCGAGAATGGTTCCAGGGATGAGGGACTTCAGTGACGGGGATAGACTGGAGAAGCTGGGGTTGTTCTCCTTGGAGCAGAGAAGGTTGAGAGGAGATTTGATCGAGGTGTTCAATATCACGTCAGTGGTAGGAAAGATAATGAAATCTTTACTCGGATGTAATAGAAAACATGACCATAATTCAGTAAGATTTAGGGTTGTTGTGAAAAAGGACAAAGATGGACCAGGAATAAAAGTTCTCAATTGGGGAAAAGCCAATTTTGCTGAGCTGAGATGGGATATGGCCAAAGTGGACTGGGAATAGCGACTTGATGGTCAATCGGTGTCGGGGCAGTGGGAGGCATTCAAGGAGGAGATCCTGAGGGTACAGAGCAAGTATGTTCCCTAACAAATCTCGAGCCCCCTGGATAACCAGGGACATACAGGGTAAGATAAACAATAAAAGGGAGGTTTATGACAGATTCCGAGAACTCAATACTGCAGAGACTCTAGAGCAGTATAAGAAGTGCTGTGTGCAATGAAAAAAGATATCAGGAAAGCAAAGAGAGAGCATGAAAAAATGTTGGCAAGTAAAATCAGGAAAACCCAAAGATGTTTTATAAATACATTAAGAACAAGAGGATAACTAGAGAAAGTGGGGCCTATAGAGGCCACAAAGGAAATCTGTGTGTGTGGAGGCAGAAGATGTGGGTATGATTCTTAATGAATACTTTGCATCTGTTTTCACAAAGGAGAGGGGCGATACAAACTTTGCAATGAGGGAGGAGGAGTGTGAAATATTAGATGAAACAAACATAGTGAGAGAGGAAGTATTAAAGGGCTTAGCAGCTTTGAAAGTGGATAAATCCCCAGGCCCGGATAGGATGTATCCCACACTGTTAAGAGAAGCAAGAGAGGAAATAGCAGAAGCTCTGACCTTCATTTCCTAGTCCCTTCCAGCTACAGGTGTGGTGCCAGAGGACTGGAGGACTGCTAATGTGGACCTTTGTTTACAAAGGGAGAAAGGGATAGACCGAGTAATTACAGGCCAGTCAGCCTAACCTCGGTTGTGGGAAAATTATAGGAAATAATTCGGAGGGACAGGATAAATCTTCATTTGGAAAGACACAGATTAATCAAGGACAGTCAGCATGGATTTGTTAAGGAAAAGTCGTGTCTGACTAACTTGATTGAATTTTTCGAGGAGGTAACCAGGAGGGTCGATGAGGGCAGTGTGTACGATGTCGTGTATATGGATTTTAGCAAAGCTTTTGATAAGGTCCCACATGGCAGACTGGTCATAAAGGTTAAAGCCCATGGGATCCAGGGCAAAGTGACAAGTTGGAAGCAAAGGGTAATGGTTGATGGGTGTTTTTGTGACTGGAAGGATGTTTCTAGTGGGGTTCCACAGGGTTCATATATCATATATGGTATATATCAAGGACTTGAACTTGAATGTTTGGGGTATGATTAAGAAGTTTGCAGATGACACTAACATTGGCCGTGTGGTTGATAATGAAGAAGAAAGCTGTAGACTGCAGGAAGATATCGATGAACTGGTCAGGTGGACAGAACAGTGGCAAATGGAATTCAATCCAGAGAAGTGAGGGGTAATGTATCTGGAGAGGTCTAACAATGCAAGGGAATACACATTA
Source organism: Pristiophorus japonicus (assembly GCF_044704955.1). Lineage (NCBI taxonomy): Eukaryota > Metazoa > Chordata > Chondrichthyes > Pristiophoridae > Pristiophorus > Pristiophorus japonicus. The sequence goes on from NW_027254517.1 coordinate 5,863, forward strand.
AATGGTAGGACACTGAGAAGTGTAGAGGAACAGAGGGACCTGGGAGTGCAGGTCCACAGATCCCTGAAGGTAGCAGGTCAGGTAGATAAGGTGGTTCAGAAGGCATACGGAATACTTGCCTTTATTAGTCGAGGCAGGGAATACAAGAGCAGGAGGTTATGCTTGAACTGTATAAAACACTGGTTAGGCCACAGCTGGAGTACTGCATGCAGTTCTGGTCACCACATTACAGGAAGGATGTGATTGCACTGGAGAGGGTACAGAGGAGATTTACAAGAATGTTGCCTGGACTGGAGAATTTTAGCGATGAGGAAAGATTGGAGATGCTGGGTCTGTTTTCTTTGGAACAGAGGAGGCTGAGGGGAGACCTGATTGAGGTGTATAAAATGATGAGGGGCCTGGATAGAGTGGATAGGAAGGAGCTGTTTCCCTGGGCAGAGGGGTCAACAACCAGGGGGCATAGATTTAAAGTCATTGGGGGGAGGTTTAGAGGGGTTTTAAGGGGAAATGTCTTCACCCAGAGGGTGGTGGGGTCTGGAACTCACTGCCTGAAAGGGTGGTAGAGGCAGAAACCCTCACCACATTTAAACAATACCTGGATGTGCTCCTGAAGTGCCGTAACCTACAGGGCTACAGACAGAGAGCAGGAAAGTGGGACTCGCTGCCACAGGGAGGGGTTGAGGTGAATAGTATCGATGTATTTAAGGGGAAGCTGGATAAACACATGAGGGAGAGAGGAATAGAGGGATATGGTGATGGGGTGAGATGGAGAGGGTGGGAGGGGGCTGGTGTGGAGCATAAACCCCGGCACGGAGCGGTGGGGCCCAGTGGCCTGTTTCTGTGCCGGACACTCGATGTCACGCAATGTAACAAAGGGTTTATTTAGAGTAGATCAGAAGAACCTGTTCCCATGGGCAGGAGGGTCGGTAACCAGAGGGACACAGATTGACGATAATCGGCGATGGAACCAGAGGGAGAGATGGGGAGAATGTGTTTACGCAGCGAGTTGTTGTGATCGGGAACGCGCTGCCTGAAAGGGCGGTGGGAGCAGATTCAATAGTAACTTTCAAACCGGGAATTGGATAAATGCTTGTCGGGGAAAAATGTGCCGGCTGTGGGGAAAGAGCGGGGAGTGAGACTGATTGGATCGCTCTGTCACAGAGCCGGCACAGGCTCGATGGGCCCAATGGCCTCCTCCTGTGTGATTCTGATTCGACGGGTCTTTGCCGGGTGGGAAGAGCTGAACGCCACTCCAAGAATTCAGCACGGCTTTGTCCAGAGTCAGGGTCAGGATCCAGGGAGATCTGCCCAGTATCAGGATCCAGGGAGATCTGCCCAGTGTCAGGATCCAGGGAGATCTGCCCAGGGTCAGGATCCAGGGGGATTTGTCCATGGTCAGGATCTCGGGCGATCTGCCCAGGGTCAGGATCCAGGGCGATCTGCCCAGGGTCAGGATCCAGGGGAATCTGCCCAGGGTCAGGATCCAGGGGGATCTGCCCAGGGTCAGGATCCAGGAGAATCTGCCCAGGGTCAGGATCCAGGGCGATCTGCCCAGGGTCAGGATCCAGGGGAATCTGCCCAGGGTCAGGATCCAGGAAGAGCTGGTCAGGGTCAGGATCCTGGGAGATCTGCCCAGGGTCAGAGTCCGGATCGGGAGAGATCAGATTGAAAATAGCGGTAGGTCCAGAACCAATGATGTTTGATCCCCTCCTTCCCAATGGGAGCCTGGGATTGGAGTGAGATCTGCTATGGAGTGATGAGCTCTTCCTGGGCCGAGGTTCCGAGGTTGATGAGACGGTTACTGACCCACTGTCTGTTACTGGATTGTGTGCAGAGCGTTGAGCTTCAATCCTGGCCTGGGATGTTGGCGGTGGAGAGGGGGGTGGGGAGCAGGGGAATGCGGGGGTGGGGGGGGGGGGGGAAGTGGGGAAGTGGGTGCTGAGAGTGATGGAGGGTGGGGGGGGGGTGCTGAGAGTGATGGAGGGGAGGGGGTGCTGAGAGTGATGGAGGGGAGGGGGTGCTGAGTGATGGAGGGGAGGGGGTGCTGAGTGATGGAGGGGAGGGGGTGCTGAGAGTGATGGAGGGTGGGGGGTGCTGAGTGATGGAGGGGAGGGGGTGCTGAGTGATGGAGGGGAGGGGGTGCTGAGTGATGGAGAGGAGGGGGTGCTGAGTGATGGAGGGGAGGGGGTGCTGAGTGATGGAGGGGAGGGGGTGCTGAGTGATGGAGGGGAGGGGGTGCTGAGTGATGGAGGGGAGGGGGTGCTGAGTGATGGAGGGCGGGGGGTGCTGAGTGATGGAGGGCGGGGGGTGCTGAGTGATGGAGGGCGGGGGGTGCTGAGTGATGGAGGGCGGGGGGTGCTGAGTGATGGAGGGTGGAGGATGCTGAGTGATGGAGGGGAGGGGGTGCTGAGTGATGGAGGGGAGGGGGTGCTGAGTGATGGAGGGGAGGGGGTGCTGAGTGATGGAGGGTGGGGGGTGCTGAGTGATGGAGGGGAGGGGGTGCTGAGTGATGGAGGGGAGGGGGTGCTGAGTGATGGAGAGGAGGGGGTGCTGAGTGATGGAGGGGAGGGGGTGCTGAGTGATGGAGGGGAGGGGGTGCTGAGTGATGGAGGGGGGGGGTGCTGAGTGATGGAGGGCGGGGGGTGCTGAGTGATGGAGGGGAGGGGGTGCTGAGTGATGTAGGGCGGGGGGTGCTGAGTGATGGAGGGCGGGGGGTGCTGAGTGATGGAGGGCGGGGGGTGCTGAGTGATGGAGGGGAGGGGGTGCTGAGTGATGGAGGGGAGGGGGTGCTGAGTGATGGAGGGGAGGGGGTGCTGAGTGATGGAGGGGAGGGGGTGCTGAGTGATGGAGGGGAGGGGGTGCTGAGTGATGGAGGGGAGGGGGTGCTGAGTGATGGAGGGGAGGGGGTGCTGAGTGATGGAGGGGAGGGGGTGCTGAGTGATGGAGGGGAGGGGGTGCTGAGTGATGGAGGGAGGGGGTGCTGAGTGATGGAGGGGAGGGGGTGCTGAGTGATGGAGGGGAGGGGGTGCTGAGTGATGGAGGGGAGGGGGTGCTGAGTGATGGAGGGGAGGGGGTGCTGAGAGTGATGGAGGGTGGGGGGTGCTGAGTGATGGAGGGGAGGGGGTGCTGAGTGATGGAGGGGAGGGGGTGCTGAGAGTGATGGAGGGGAGGGGGTGCTGAGTGATGGAGGGGAGGGTGCGGGTACTGAGAATGATACATGAGGCGGTGTCTCTGGGCTGATTCGGACACCAACCTCTGACCCACTCGGTGGGGGTTGGGGGGGGAGATGGGGGTCGGGGGAAGGGGACGATTTGTGGGAAAGGTTCTCATGGCCTGCTTCTGTTCCCAGGTTTCTATTCTGGATGCCAAGAAGAGCATGAACCTCGGAATATTCCTCAAACAGTTCAAAAGGTAACACCGGCCAGTCTGCCTGTTGGTCCAACCGTCGAGGTTCAGTATCTGGATATTTCATATTTAGCTCCTTACTGTCTCTGGGTCGTGTTAAACTGCAATAAATAATTCAGCCTTTGGTTCTCTCGCTGTGACCAGTGAATGGAAGGTTAGCCGTGTTGGTTCACAGCAATAGTCTAAATCGGCTTCAGTGTCTGGTGAGAATGGGGACAGTGCCCCCCCACCCACCCCCCCATAGCCTGCAGCTCCCGCGCCGGGTGCAAATGTCGGGATGATTACCATGTCCCAGGGAGCCACGATGTAGAAACTGCCTCCAGCGGCTTGAACTTACACTGAGGGTTTCTGAGGGTCTGCTGGATTCACCCCCGGGGTACGGGGGGTGAGTGTGTCCTGGGGGGGGGGGTACGGGGGTTGAGTGTGTCCTGGGGGGGGGGGTTGAGTGTGTCCGGGGGGGGCTGAGTGTGCCCCGGGGGGGGGGCTGAGAGTGCCCCGGGGGGGTGAGTGTGTCCGGGGGGGGCTGAGTGTGCCCCGGGGGGGGGGTACGGGGGGGGGGGGGCTTAGTGTGTCCTGAGGGGGTTGTACGGGGGGGGGGGGGGGGCTGAGTGTGTACGGGGGGTGGGGGGGTCTGAGTGTGCCCCGGGGGGGGTACGGGGGGTGAGTGTGTCAGGGGGGGATGGGGGGTACGGGGGGGGCTGAGTGTGCCCCGGGGGGGGGGGGTGGTACGGGGGATGAATGTGTCCTGGGGGGGGGGGGGGGAGTACGGGGGGTGAGTGTGTCCTGGGGGGGGGGGGGGTACGGGGGATGAATGTGTCCTGGGGGGGGGGGGGGGAGTACGGGGGGTGAGTGTGTCCTGGGGGGGGGTACGGGGGGTGAGTGTGTCCTGGGGGGGGGGGGTACGGGGGGTGAGTGTGTCCTGGGGGGGGGTACGGGGGGTGAGTGTGTCCTGGGGGGGGGGGTACGGGGGGTGAGTGTGTCCTGGGGGAGGGGGAGTACGGGGGGTGAGTGTGTCCTGGGGGGGGGGGGTACGGGGGGTGAGTGTGTCTGGGGGGGGGGGGGCGGTACGGGGGAGAGGGGTCTGAGTGTGCCCCGGGGGGGTACGGGGGTCTGAGTGTGTCCCGGGGTGGGGGGGTGTACGGGGGGTGAGTGTGTCCGGGGGTGGGGGTACGGGGCTGAGAGTGTGTCCCGGGGTTGGGGGTGGTACGGGGGGCTGAGTGTGTCCGGGGGGGGCTGAGTGTGCCCCGGGGGGGGGGGCTGAGAGTGCCCCGGGGGGTACGGGGGGGGGCTTAGTGTGTCCGGGAGGGAGGGGGGGATGGGGGGTACGGGGGGGGCTGAGTGTGCCCCGGGGGGTACAGGTGGGGCTGAGTGTGCCTCGGGGCGGGGGCTGAGTGTGTCTGGGGGGGGGGGGCGGTACGGGGGGGAGCTGAGTGTGTTCGGGGGGGGGGGGGGCTGCGAGTGCCCCGGGGGGGGGGGGGGCTGAGTGTGGGGGGTGTACGGGAGGTGAGTGTGTCCCGGGGGGGTAAACGTGGGCTGAGTGTGCCCCGGGGGGGGGGGGGGCTGAGAGTGCCCCGGGGGGGGGTACAGGGGGTGGTGGCTGAGTGTGCCCCGGATCGCAGGTTACAGGAGGTGGGCCCACACAGCGCCTCACACAGCCGAATAGCAAGTGTGTGGCCCCCGTCAGGGCAAGGAGAGGCCGGCACTGTGGGATCCTCCGGGAGTGCGTCACTGGAAAACCGAGTTTGAGGGTTGATGACCAGCGAGGGGAACAGCACCTCGAGGTCGGGGAGCTTGACCCTGGCACTGTGAGGGTACAGCACAGTGAGGGTTCGATAGTCAGGGTGCAGGCGGCAGTGCGATGCGAGGCAGGGTAAGGGATGTCACGGAGAGGGTGCAGGCCATTCTGTGGGGGAAGGGGAAGGGCCAGAAGTTGAGGTCCATGTCGGAGTCCGAGGGTAAGGGCCCTCCAGGCAGAGTTTAAGGAGCTCGGGATGAAGTTAAAAAGCCGGTACCTGAAAGGTAGTAATCCCAGGATTGCTCCCAGGGCCATGTGCCAGTGAGAGTAGGAATAGGAGGATAGAGCAGGTTAATACGTGACTGGACACGATGAAGGAGGGAGGGCTTCAGGTTCCTGGGATATTGGGGCCGGTTCAGGGGGAGCTGGGACCAGTATCCTCACTGTGCTGTGTGGGGAGAGTTTAAACCAGAAGCTGGTGAATGCACCAAGTGTGGTTCGCCAGGTCGGTGAGCTGCGGGATCAACCCACCAGGAATAGGATGTTGTGGCGATAACCGAGAGCTGGCCCACAAAAAGCAGGACTGGATGCTTAATATTCCCGCGTACAAGGTGTTCAGGGAAGGAATACGGGAGAAAGTCCCAGTTTTGATTAAGGAAAATATGTCGGGGGGGGTGGGGGGTGTTGGGGGCACAGGTTGGGGTTAAGAAACAATAAAGGAGTTATTGGGCAACTTGATATATTTTATAGACCAACAAAAAGTGGGAGAGAGACAGAGGGACAGATTCACAAGGAAATTACTGAGAGAAAGACTTGCATTTATATAGCGCCTTTCACGACCATTGGACATCTCAAAGTCAATGAAGTACTTTTGGAGTGTGGTCACTGTTGTAATGTGGGAAACGCGGCAGCCAATTTTGCACAGCAAGCTCCCATAAACAGCAATGTGATAATGACCCAGATCATCTGTTTTTGTTATGTTGATTGAGGGATAAATATTGGGCCAGGACATCAGCGATAACTCCCTTGCTCTTCTTCGACATAGTGCCTTGGGATCTTTTACATCCACCCGAGAGAGGCGACGGGGCCTCGGTTTAACGTCTCATCTGAAAGACGGCACCTCCGACATGAAAACATACGAAATAGGAGCAGGAGTCAGCCATTTGGCCCCTCGAGCCTGCTCCACCATTTAATAAGATCATGGCTGGTCTATTCTTGGACTCAGCTCCACTTCCCCGCCCGCTCCCCATAACCCTTCACTCCCTTATCGCTCAAAAATCTGTCTATCCCCACCTTAAATATATTCAATGACCCAGCCCCCACAGCTCTCTGGGGCAGAGAATTCCACAGATTTACACCCCTCTGAGAGAAGAAATGTCTCCTCATCTCAGTTTTAAATGGACGGCCCCTTATTCTGAGACAATGCCCCCTCGTTCTAGTCTCCCCCACCAGTGGAAGCATCCTCTCTGCATCCACCTTGTCAAGCCCTCTCAGGATCTTTAACGTTTCAATTAAGATCACCTCTCATTCTTCTGAACCTATCTTCATAAGTCAACCTCCTCATCTCCGGAATCAACCGAGTGAACCGTCTCTGAACAGCCTCCAATGCAAGTTTATCCTTCCTTAAATACGGAGACCGAAACTGTACGCAGTACTCCAGGTGTGGCCTCACCAATACCCTGTACAGTTGTAGCAGGACTTCTCTGCTTTTATACTCTATCTCCCCGGCAATAAAGGCCAACATTCCATTGGCCTTCCTGATCACTTGCTGTACCTGCATACTAACTTTTGAGGTCCCTCTGTACTGCAGCACTTTGCAATCTTTCTCCATTTAAATTATAATTTGCTTTTCTATTTTTCCTACCAAAGTGAATAACCTCACACCTTCCCACATTATACTCCATCTGCCCAATTTTTGCCCACTCACTTAGCCTGTCTATGTCCTTTTACAGATTTTGTGTGTCCTCCTGTTGGGCTGAAATAGCTCAGTTGGGAGAGTGTTAGACTTAAGTTCTAACTGTCACTGGTTCAATCCTGGTGTTTGTCTCTTTAGGGGAGCCAATTTAAAACCGAGTTGAGAAGGAATTTCTTCTCCCAGAGGGTTGTGAATCTGTGGAATTCTCTGCCCAAGGAAGCAGTTGAGGCTAGCTCATTGAATGTATTCAAATCACAGATAGATAGATTTTTAACCAATAAGGGAATTAAGGGTTACGGGGAGCGGGCGGGTAAGTGGAGCTGAGTCCACGGCCAGACCAGCCATGATCTTGTTGAATGGCGGAGCAGGCTCGAGGGGCTAGATGGCCTACTCCTGTTCCTAATTCTTATGTTATGTTCTTATGTTCCTCACACACTGCTTTTCCTCCCATCTTTGTATCATCAGCAAACTTGGCTACGTTACACTCAGTCCCTTCATCATAGTCATTAATATAGATTGTAAATAGTTGAGGACCCAGCACTGATCCCTGTGGCACCCCACTAGACACTGTTTGCCAACTGGAAAATGACCCATTTATCCCGACTCTCTGTTTTCTGTTAGTTAACCAATCCTCTATCCATGCTAATATATTACCCCCAAGCCCGTGAACTTTTACCTTGTGCAGTAACCTTTTATGTGGCACCTTATCGAATGCCTTCTGGAAATCCAAATACACCACATCCACCGGTTCCCTGAGATGAGGAGAAACTTCTTCACTCAGAGAGTTGTTAACCTGTGGAATTCCTTGCCGTAGAGAGTTGTTGAGGCCAGTTCATTGGATATATTCAAGAGGGAGTTAGATATGGCCCTTACGGCTAAAGGGATCAAGAGGTATGGCGAGAAAGCAAGAAAGAGGTACTGAGGGAATGATCAGCCATGATCTTATTGAATGGTGGTGCAGGCTCGAAGGACCAAATGGCCTACTCCTGCACCTATTTTCTCTGTTTCTATGTAAACCTTCCAATACTATGATCATTATTCCCCAGATGTTCCCCCACTGTGATATTCTCTACTTGACCTACTTCATTGGCCAAGACTCGATCCAGCAATGCTCCCTCCCTCTTGGGCAAACAACATACTCTTCAAGAAAATTCTCCCGAACACACTTCAGAAATCCCTCCCCTTCTCTGCCCATAACACAATCACTGCCCCAGTCAATATTAGGGTAGTTAAAGTCTCCCATTATAACTGCTCCATGCTTCTTACAGTTCTCAGTGGGCAGCACCCTGTTCATTACATCCTCAAAGAACTCCAGCAAATTTGTCAAACATGATTTCCCTTTCATAAAACCATGCTGACTCTGCTTGATTGAATCTTGCTTTTCCAAATGTCCCACTACTGCTTCCTTAATAATGGACTCCAACATTTTCCCAACCACAGATGTTAGGCTAACTGGTCTATCGTTTCCTGCTTTCTGTCTGCCTCCTTTTTTAAATGGGGACGTTACATTTGCACTTTTCCAATCCGCTGGGACTGCCCCAGAATCCAGGGAATCGTGGTAGATTACAACTAATGTATCCACTATCTCTGTTGTCACTGCTTTGTGTTCAAGTCCCTGGAGCAGGTCCTGAACCCACAACGTACTGACTCTGAGGCAAGGGTGCTGCCCACTGAGAACTGTAAGAAGCATGGAGCAGTTATAATGGGAGACTTTAACTACCCTAATATTGACTGGGGCAGTGATTGTGTTATGGGCAGAGAAGGGGAGGGATTTCTGAAGTGTGTTCGGGAGAATTTTCTTGAAGAGTATGTTGTTTGCCCAAGAGGGAGGAGGCATTGCTGGATCGAGTCTTGGCCAATGAAGTGGGTCAAGTAGAGAATATCACAGTGGGGGACCATCTGGGGAATAGTTATCATAGTATTGGAAGGTTTACATAGAAACAGAGAAAATAGGTGCAGGAGTAGGCCATTCGGCCCTTCGAGCCTGCACCACCATTCAATAAGATTATGGCTGATCATTCCCTCAGTACCCCTTTTCTGCTTTCTCTCCATACCCGTTGATCCCTTTAGCTGTAAGGGCCATATCTAACCTCCTCTTGAATATATCCAATGAACTGGCATCAACAACTCTCTGCGGCAGGGAATTCCACAGGTTCACCACTCTCTGAGTGAAGAAGTTTCTCCTCATCTCAGTCCTAAATGGCTTACCCCTTATCCTTAGACTGTGTCCCCTGGTTCTGGACTTCCCCAACATCGGGAACATTCTTCCCACTTTAGATTAATTATGGAGAAGGTCAGGGAGGAATCTCGAATAAATATACTTAACTGGTGGAGGGTTAATTTCAGCAAATTGAGGAGGGAGCTGGCCCGGGTAATCGGAGTCAATGACTGACAGGCGGAAATGTAATGGCCACTTTTAAAGAGGAGTTGGTTCGGGTACAGTCGAGGTACATTCCTCCGGGGGTCGGGGGGCACCAAAGACAGAGCTCCCTGGATGATGAAGGAATTGGGGAGCAGGATGAAACAGACAAAGGGGAGCGCAGGACATGGCAGCTTAACAATACAAGGAGAATCAGGCTGAATATTAAACCTACAGAGAAGGGGCAAAGAGAGAGCACGGGAAGAGATTGGTGGCCAACATAACAGGGAATAAGAAAGGTCTTCGAAAGGCATATAAATAATAACCGGCTGGTCAGAGGAGTGTGGGGCGATTTGAGACCTAACTGGAATCTGTTGGTGGAGCGAGGGGGCCCAGCAGATAATGAGTACTCGGTGTTTACCCAGGAAGTTAAGGCAAATGTGGAGGTTGCTGGGATATTGGATGAGATAAAAATAGATAAAGAGGAGGTGCTGGAGAGGCTGGTGTTAATTAAAGAGGATAAGTCACCCGGAACGGACAGGATGCATCCTGAGGCAAGTAAGGGTAGAAATCGCAGAGTTAGTGGCCACAATCTTCCAATCCTCCGTCGATAAAGGGGTGGTGCCGGAGGGCTGGAGAATTGCAAACGTTACACCCTTGTTTAAAAAAGGGAGTAAGGATAAACCCAGCAACTGCAGGCCGGTCATCGGTGGTGGGGGAGCTTTTAGATGCAATAATCCGGGAGAAAATTATCAGCCACTTGGATAAGCCAGAGCTAATAAAGGAGAGCCAGGGCCCTAAATATTCCTCCAGGTGACACAGCGATGTACCTGTACTGCCTGCTACTCCGTACACTGTATTGGCCGCTCACGATGCGGTCTCTATATTGGGGAGACCGAGTGTTGATTGGGTGACTGCTTTGTGGAGCACCTCCATTCAGTCCGTGAGCGTGACCCCGAGCTTCCGGTCACCTGACCCACTCGCACTCTGACCTCTCCGTCCCCGGTCTCCTGCACTGTTCCAACGAAGCTCAACGCAAGGTCGAGGAGCAGCACCTCATCTTTCGATTGGGCACTTTACAGCCTTCCGGACTCCACATCGAGTTCCACAGTTTCAGAGCGTAACCTCTGCCCGTCACTGGCCACCCTCCACCTCCCTCCCTCCCTCCCTCCCTCCCCCTCACCCCCTCGCTTCCCTCCACCTCCCTCCCTCCCCCTCACCCCCCTGGAGCCTGTTTCTTTCTCTCTCTCTGTATCTCTAATGGCAGTGGGTCATTATCCCGCCATTCACACCCGATCTCGACTAATGTTTTTCGAACTCCTGACATCACCATTTGAATTTGGGCCATCGTCCCTTTTGTCTCTCTAATCTCTCCTGCTTCCCACCCTATCACAGACCTTCCCTTTTGTACTCTCTCCCCTCCCCCTCTCAGTGCAGGTTAAGGATCCGTTCCTCCCGAACTCTCTCCAGTTCTGACGAAGGGTCATCGACCTGAAACGTTAACTCTGCTCCCTCTCCACAGACACTGCCTGACCCGCTGACATTCACAGCATTCTCTGCTTTTGTTAAAGGCAAATTGTGTTTAACCAACTTGATTGAGTTTTTTGATGAGGTAACAGAGAGGGTTGATGAGGGTAATGCGGTTGATGTGGTGTACATGGATTTCCAAAAGGCGTTTGATAAAGTGCCACATAATCGGCTTGGCAGCAAAGTTGAAGCCCAGGGAATAAAAGGGACAGTGGCAGCATGGATACGGGATTGTCTCAGTGACAGGAAACAGAGAGTAGTGGTGAACGGTTGTTTCTCGGTCTGGAGGAAGGTATACAGTGGTGTTCCCCCGGGGTCGGTACTGGGACCACGGCTTTTCCTGATATATATTAATGACTTGGACCTGGGTATACAGGGCACAATTTCAAAATCTGCAGATGACACAAAACTTGGAAGTGTAGTGAACAGTGAGGAGGGTAGTGAGAGACTTCAGGAGGACACAGACAGGCTGGTGGGATGGGCGGGCACGGGGCAGATGGAATTTAACGCAGAAAAATGTGAATCTATTTTGGTAGGAAGCCCGAGGTGAGGCAATATAAACTAAAGGGTACAATCCTAAAGGGGGTGCAGGAACAGAGAGACCTGGGGGTATATGGGCACAAATCACTGAAGGTGGCAGGGCAGGTTGAGAAAGCCATTAACCAGCTTACGGGATCCTCGGTTTCATAAATAGAGGCATAGAGTACAAAGTGTGGAAATGATGATGAACCTGTATAAAACACTGGTTCAGTCCTAACTGGAGTATTGTGTCCAATTCTGGGCACCACACTTTAGGAAGGATGTGAAGGCCTTGGAGAGGGAGCAGAAAGGATTTACGAGAATGGTTCCAGGGATGAGGGACTTCAGTGACGTGGATAGACTGGAGAAGCTGGGGTTGTTCCCCTTGGAGCAGAGAAGGTTGAGAGGAGATTTGATCGAGGTGTTCAATATCATGAGGGGTCTGGACAGAGGTCAAGGGAAACTGTTCCCATTGGGGAAGGGTCGGGAACCAGAGGACACAGATTTAAGGCGATTGGGAGAAGAACCAAAGGCGACATGAGGACAAACATTATTCCGCAGCGAGTGGTTAGGATCGGGAATGCACGGCCTGAGAGGGTGGGGGAGGCAGACTCAATCGTGGCTTTCAAACGTGAGTTGGATACGTACCTGAAGGGAAAATGTGCAGGGCCCCGGGGAAAGGGCGGGGGAGGGGTTAATTTATGAGGAGAGATTACAAAATTTCGGGTTGTATTGCTTAGAATTTAGAAGGTTAAAGGGCGATCTGATCAATGGGGAATGGATAGGGTAGACAGAGACGCTGTCCCGCTGGTTGGGGAGTCTAGGATGTGGTGGTATGGTCCAAATATTCGAGCCAGACCTTTCAGGAGTGAAATTTGGAAACACTTGTACACACAAAGGGTGGGAGAGGTTTGACACTCTCCTCCACAAACAGCAACTGATGCTAAATCAATTGTTAATTTTAAATCAGACATTGATACCAAAGATATTAAGGATATGGACCAAAGGCAGGTGCACGGAGTTCGGTCGCAGATCAGGCATAATCTGAATCAATGATGGAACAGGCTCGAGGGGCTGAATGGCCTCCTGTTCCTATGGTTCTATGAATGGGACGAGTTAGATTCGTCTTTAAAGAGCTGGCATCGACTCAGTGAGCCAATCAGCAGCCTCCTGTGTGATTCTAGAGCTGGCCAATTCTTCCCGGTGTCCTGGCCAACATCACTAAAGCAGATTATCTGCGCACTCATTTCTTTGCTATTGTGGGTCAGTGGGTGGGTCTGAGCGGTCAGTGTGTGAGGGGGTGAGTGTGACTGGTCAGTGGGTCAGTGGGTGGGTCTGAGCGGTCTGTGGGTGTGACCAGTGGGTCAGTGTGTGAGGGGGTGAGTGTGACTGGTCAGTGGGTGTGAGTGGTCAGTGTGTGAGGGGGTGAGTGTGACTGGTCAGTGGGTCTGTGGGTGGGTCTGAGTGGTCAGTGTGTGAGGGAGTGAGTGTGACTGGTCAGTGGGTCTGAGTGGTCAGTGTGTGAGGGGGTGAGTGTGACTGGTCAGTGGGTCTGAGTGGTCAGTGTGTGAGGGGGTGAGTGTGACTGGTCAGTGGGTCTGTGGGTGGGTCTGAGTGGTCAGTGTGTGAGGGGGTGAGTGTGACTGGTCAGTGGGTCTGTGGGTGGGTCTGAGTGGTCAGTGTGTGAGGGGGTGAGTGTGACTGGTCAGTGGGTCTGAGTGGTCAGTGTGTGAGGGGGTGAGTGTGACTGGTCAGTGGGTCTGAGTGGTCAGTGTGTGAGGGGGTGAGTGTGACTGGTCAGTGGGTCTGAGTGGTCAGTGTGTGAGGGGGTGAGTGTGACTGGTCAGTGGGTCTGAGTGGTCAGTGTGTGAGGGGGTGAGTGTGACTGGTCAGTGGGTCTGTGGGTGTGAGTGACCAGTCTGTGTCCTTGCCCCCCAGGCCCGTGCAGACCATCATCGCCGACATTGAGAATGGAGTCGGAGCCTCGTACGGAGCAGAGAAACTGACTGAGCTCCGCAAACTGCTGCCCGAGAGAGAAGAGGTAGGTTGAGGGGTGGGGGGAAGAGAGGGGCAAGGGGGGAGGAAGAGACAGGGTGGGTGTGGGGTTGTGGGTGGGAGAGAGAGGCGGGGGGTGGGGGGAGCAGGTGGTGGGTGTGTGGAGTGGGGTTGGGGGGGTCGGGGGGGTTGGAGTGTCTGGGGGGGGGGAGTGGAGGAGGGGGTGTGTGGAGTGGGGTCGGGGGGGTTGGAGTGTCTGGGGGGAGGGGCGGGGGGGAGTGGAAGGGGGGGGTGTCTGATTACTAGGATGTTACAGCACATAAGGAGCCCATGTGACCCATCATGTCAGTGCTGGCTCTTTGAAAAGGCTCTTCAAATTGGAGCTGTGCCGTTCAGGCAGGTGTTGTCCCGCGGGGATCTGTGTTGGGGCCTCACCTATTAACTGTATTTATTAACGACTGCGATGATGCCATGAGAAGCCACTATCCAGATTTACCGCTGACACAGAGATGGGCGATACTGTGGGAAACATGAAATGGACACCGGGATAGCGAGAGAATACGTGAGTGGACAAAGCTGTGGCAAGTGGAGTTCAGTGTAAGTAAGTGTGAGGTCATCCACTTTCGATAGAAAACGGGGTCATTTCTAAATGGTGCAAGGCTAAACACAGCGCTGGCTCACTGAGACTCGGGGGGCAGGTACATCGATCATTAAAACATCATTATCAGATGCAGAAAATAACCAAAAATCCTGGAGCACTGTGAGCAGTTCTGGGCCCACACCTGGAGCACTGTGAGCAGTTCTGGGCCCACACCTGGAGCACTGTGAGCAGTTCTGGGCCCACACCTGGAGCACTGTGAGCAGTTCTGGGCCCACACCTGGAGCACTGTGAGCAGTTCTGGGCCCACACCTGGAGCACTATGAGCAGTTCTGGGCCCACACCTGGAGCACTGTGAGCAGTTCTGGGAAACACACCTGGAGCACTGTGAGCAGTTCTGGGCCCACACCTGGAGCACTGTGAGCAGTTCTGAGCCCCACACCTGGAGCACTGTGAGCAGTTCTGAGCCCCACACCTGGAGCACTGAGCGGTTCTGGGCCCACACCTGGAGCACTATGAGCAGTTCTGGGAAACACACCTGGAGCACTGTGAGCAGTTCTGAGCCCACACCTGGAGCACTGTGAACAGTTCTGGGCCCACACCTGGAGCACTGTGAGCAGTTCCGGGCCCCACACCTGGAGCACTGTGAGCAGTTCTGGGCCCCACACCTGAGGGAGGATATATTGGTGTTGGAGGGAGTGCAGTGTGGGTTTACCAGACTGATACCCGCACTCCAAGGGTTACGTTACGAGGAGAGATTACACACACTAGGGATGTATTCCCTGGGATTTAGAAGATTAAGGGTGATCTGATGGAAGTTTTCAGGATATTATGGGGAACGGAGAGGGGCGATGGAGAGACACTGTTCCTGCTGGTTGGGGAGTCTGGGACTGAGGGCACAGTCTAACAATGAGAGCCAGACCTTTCGAGGGTGAAATTAGGAAACACTTGCACACACAAAGGACGGTAGAATTGTGCAATTCTCTCCGACAAAATCAGTCGACAGTATCTCGATTAATCATTTTAAATCTGAAACCGACCGTATTTTTCCAAGACAAAGGTCTGAAGGGACATGGAGCCAAGGTGGGATTGAGTTAGGTCACAGATCAGCCGTGACCTCATTGAATGGTGGAACAGGCTCGAGGGGCAGAATGGCCTCCCCCTGTTCCTGTTCCATTAGCCCCCTGCCCCCCCCCGCACTTTCCCCCAAACCCTGCACATTTTTCCTTTTCAGATACTCCTCCGCTTGTGTTAACTGTTGTGGATTCTTGTCCACCTGTGTTTCTGGTCCATTCCCGAACAACTCCCTGTGCAAACATTCTCGTAATCTCGCTCTTTGTTCATTTGGTGGAGATTTATATATCTGCCCTCAGGTCACTGCCTCGATAATTTAACTGCATCTTTCCTGCGATTGGCACAGTTTCGAATTCCCTCTTGCAACTCTATTTATAAAAACTGGGATCCTTTTTAACGGCAAAAACCGAAGCCAGACACTACATAAGTTGGAAATCTGAAATATAAAGCAAAAATACTGGAACTATTCAGCGGGTCAGGCAGTGTCTGTGGGGAGAGAAACCGAGTTAGTGTTTCAGGCCCATGATCTTTCACAGAAATGCCTTTTTTTGCAGCTTTATCAAGATGCCCTCCCACGTTTTGTGTCATCTTCACAGGCCAAGAACCAGACATTGCAAACTAAACAGGCACGGCCTCAAATGGATTAACTAAAAAAATTACATCGAGTGTCTGGCTCAGAAACAGGCCACTGGGCCCCCCCGTTCCGTGCCGGGGTTTATGCTCCACACCAGCCCCCTCCCACCCTCTCCATCTCACCCCCACCATCACCATATCTCTCTATTCCCTTCTCCCTCATGTGTTTATCCAGCCTCCCCTTAAATGCATCGATACTATTCACCTCAACCTCTCCCTGTGGCAGCGAGTTCCACATTCTCACCACTCTCTGGGTAAAGAGGTTACTCCTGAATTCCCCTTTGGATTTATTAGAAAGGAAGACTTGCATTTATATAGCGCCTTTCACGACCATCAGACGTCTCAAAGCACTTTACAGCCAATAAAGTACTTTGGAGTGTAGTCACTGTTGTAATGTGGGAAATGCGGCAGCCAATCTGTGCACAGCAAGCTCCCACACACAGCACTGTGATAATGACCAGATCATTTGTTTTAGTGATGTTGGTTGAGGGATAAATATTGATCCCAGGACACCAGGGATAACTCCCCTGCTCTACGAAATAGTGCCATGGGATCTTTTACACCCACCGGAGAGAGCAGACGGGGCCTCGGTTTATAGTCTCATCCAAAAGACAACTCCTCAAACAGTGCGACGCTCCCTCAGTACTGCACCTCTGACAGTGCGGCACTCCCTCAGTATTGCCCCTCTGACAGTGCGACGCTCCCTCAGTACTGACCCTCCGACAGTGCGGCACTCCCTCAGTACTGCCCCTCCGACAGTGCGGCGCTCCCTCGGTACTGCCCCTCCGACAGTGCGGCGCTCCCTCGGTACTGCCCCTCCGACAGTGCGGCACTCCCTCTGTACTGCCCCTCCGACAGTGCTGCACTCCCTCAGTACTGCCCCTCCGACAGTGCGGCACTCCCTCAGTACTGCCCCTCCGACAGTGCTGCACTCCCTCAGCACTGCCCCTCCGACAGTGCTGCACTCCCTCAGTACTGCCCCTCCGACAGTGCTGCACTCCCTCAGCACTGCCCCTCCGACAGTGCTGCACTCCCTCAGCACTGCCCCTCCGACAGTGCTGCACTCCCTCAGCACTGCCCCTCCGACAGTGCTGCACTCCCTCAGTACTAGCACTGGATTTATGTGCTCAAGAACTGGAGTGGGATTTGAACCCATAACCTTCATAAGAACATAAGAATTAGGAACAGGAGTAGGCCATCTAGCCCCTCGAGCCTGCTCCGCCATTCAACAAGATCATGGCTGATCTGGCCGTGGACTCAGCTCCACTTACCCGCCCACTCCCTGTAACCCTTAATTCCCTTATTGGTTAAAAATCTGTCTATCTGTGACTTGAATACATTCAATGAGCTAGCCTCAACTGCTTCCCTGGGCAGAGAATTCCACAGATTCACAACCCTCTGGGAGAAGAAATTCCTTCTGACTCCGAGGCAAGAGTTGCTGAGTCATGGCTGACCTCTCAGTGCCTATCTTATATTTATGGCCCTTTGTTGTGGTCTATCACAAGCAGAAATATCTTCCCTCTATCTCCCCGAGTGACCTCGACCAGGTCGACCCTCAGTTTCCTGGTAGTTACAGCCTCTCTGCCTGGTATTCATGAACCTAGTGCTCTCCAGCACAGCATTCAAAATCCTTTCACAGTCGCAGGAGGGCGGCCGGGTGTGGAATACAAACGATTCATACTCAGGCTGAGCAGGAAATCACCAGAATGATTCACAAGGGCAGGACTGAACAACACACGAGCCCCAAGCAGAGTAACCAAGGCAACATTCAGCACTTGATTGTAAATCAGATCCACGCCCAAGATTTAGGTGGGGTTAGGGATATGGGGAGAGGGTGGGTGGGGGATTTGGGGAGAGGGTGGGTGGGGGATTTGGGGAGAGGGTGGGTGGGGGATTTGGGGGGAGGGTGGGTGGGGGATTTGGGGAGTGGGTGGGTGGGGGATTTGGGGAGAGGGTGGGTGGGGGATGGGTGGGGGATTTGGGGGGAGGGTGGGTGGGGGATTTGGGGAGAGGGTGGGTGGGGGATTTGGGGGGAGGGTGGGTGGGGGATTTGGGGAGAGGGTGGGTGGGGGATTTGGGGAGAGGGTGGGTGGGGGATTTGGGGAGAGGGTGGGTGGGGGATTTGGGGAGAGGGTGGGTGGGGGATTTGGGGAGAGGGTGGGTGGGGGATTTGGGGAGAGGGTGGGTGGGGGATTTGGGGAGAGGGTGGGTGGGGGATTTGGGGAGAGGGTGGGTGGGGGATTTGGGGGGAGGGTGGGTGGGGGATTTGGGGGGAGGGTGGGTGGGGGATTTGGGGAGTGGGTGGGTGGGGGATTTGGGGAGAGGGTGGGTGGGGGATTTGGGGGGAGGGTGGGTGGGGGATTTGGGGAGTGGGTGGGTGGGGGATTTGGGGAGAGGGTGCGTGGGGGATTTGGGGAGTGGGTGGGTTTCACGCCATTATGTCAGCCAATAAAAAGACTTCTTTTGGAGTGTAGTCACTGTTGTAATGTGGGAAACGCAGCAGCCAATTTGCGCACAGCAAGCTCCCACACACAGCCAATAATGACCCGGATGTTGGTTGAGGGATAAATATTGGCCCCAGGACCCCCGGGGATAGCCCCCCTGCTCTTCCAATCGTGGCCGCGGGATCGTTTACAGCCACCTGAGGGGACCTCGGTTTAACGTGTGTTCGGAAAGGGTTGTGATTGGCTGATGTGTGACAGGGTTGGGTTATTATTGGATGGTTGTGTGGCTGATCGCCGTGGCGACGTGTTGTTGTGTTGAGCAGGTGAAGAGGCTGCGAGAGTTCGATGGAGACCGCAAGCGGGTGTGTGAGTCCGACCTGTTCATGCTGCTGCTGGTCGCCATTCCCAGGTGGGTAACGGCGGGGTCCGGGGAGGGGGGGTGTAACGGAGGGGTCCAGGGAGAGGGGGGGGTAACGGCGGGGTCCGGGGAGGGGGGGTAACGGCGGGGTCCGGGGAGAGGGGGGGGTTACGGCGGGGTCCGGGGAGGGGGGGGGGGTAACGGCGGGGTCCGGGGAGGTGGTGGTAACGGCGGGGTCCGGGGATGGGGGGGGTAACGGCGGGGTCCGGGGAGGGGGGGTGTAACGGCGGGGTCCGGGGAGGGGGGGTAACGGCGGGGTCCGGGGAGGGGGGGGGGGTAACGGCGGGGTCCGGGGAGGGGGGGTGTAACGGCGGGGTCCGGGGAGGGGGGTAACGGCGGGGTCCGGGGAGGGGGGGTAACGGCGGGGTCCGGGGAGTGGGGTTAACGGCGGGGTCCGGGGAGGGGGGGTAACGGCGGGGTCCGGGGAGGGGGGGTAACGGCGGGGTCCGGGGAGGGGGGGTAACGGCGGGGTCCGGGGAGGGGGGGTAACGGCGGGGTCCGGGGAGGGGGGGTAACGGCGGGGTCCGGGGAGGGGGGGTAACGGCGGGGTCCGGGGAGGGGGGGGGTAAGGGCGGGGTCCGGGGAGTGGGGTTAACGGCGGGGTCTGGGGAGGGGGGGGTAACGGCGGGGTCCGGGGAGGGGGGGGGTAACGGCGGGGTCCGGGGAGGGGGTGGTAACGGCGGGGTCCGGGGAGGGGGGTGGTAACGGCGGGGTCCGGGGATGGGGGGGGTAACGGCGGGGTCCGGGGAGTCGGGGGTAACGGCGGGGTCCGGGGAGAGGGGGGGTAACGGCGGGGTCCGGGGAGTCGGGTTAACGGCGGGGTCCGGGGGAGGGGGGGGTAACGGCGGGGTCCGGGAGGGGGGGGTAACGGCGGGGTCCGGGGAGGGGGGGTAACGGCGGGGTCCGGGGAGGGGGGGTACGGTGGGGGGTCGGGAGGGAGGGGGGGTAACGGCGGGGTCCGGGGGGGGGGAACGCGGGGTAACGGCGGGGGAGGGGGGGTAACGGCGGGGTCGGGGGGGGGTAAGGGCGGGGTCCGGGGAGGGGGGGGGTAAGGGGGGGGTCCGGGGAGTGGGGTACGGTGGGGGGGGGCGGGGAGGGGGGGGTAACGGCGGGGTCTGGGGAGGGGGGGTAACGGCGGGGTCCGGGGAGGGGGGGGGTAACGGCGGGGTCCGGGGAGTGGTGGTGGTAACGGCGGGGTCCGGGGATGGGGGGGGGTAACGGCGGGGTCCGGGGATGGGGGGTAACGGCGGGGTCCGGGGAGTCGGGGGTAACGGCGGGGTCCGGGAGTCGGGGGTAACGGCGGGGTCCGGGGAGTCGGGGGGTAACGGCCGGGGTCCGGGGAGGGGGGGTAACGGCGGGGTCCGGGGAGTCGGGGTTAACGGCGGGGTCCGGGAGGGGGGGGGTAACGGCGGGTCCGGGGGGAGGGGGGGGTAACGGCGGGGTCCGGGGAGGGGGGGGGTAACGGCGGGGTCCGGGGAGGGGGGGGGGTAATGGCGGGGTCGGGGGTAACGGCGGGGTCGGGGGTAACGGCGGGGTCCGGGGAGGGGGGGGTAACGGCGGGGTCCGGGGAGGGGGGGGTAACGGTGGGGTCCGGGGAGGGGGGTAACGGCGGGGTCCGGGGAGGTGGGGGTAACGGCGGGGTCCGGGGAGGGGGGGTAACGGCGGGGTCCGGGGAGGGGGGGGTAACGGCGGGGTCCGGGGAGGGGGGGGTAACGGCGGGGTCCGGGGAGGGGGGGGGGGAAACGGCGGGGTCCGGGGAGGGGGGGGTAACGGTGGGGTCCGGGGAGGGGGGGTAACGGCGGGGTCCGGGGAGGTGGGGGTAACGGCGGGGTCCGGGGAGGGGGGGTAACGGTGGGGTCCGGGGAGGGGGTGGTAACGGCGGGGTCCGGGGATGGGGGGGGTAACGGCGGGGTCCGGGGATGGGGGGGGTAACGGCGGGGTCCGAGGAGGGGGGGGGGTAACGGCGGGGTCCGGGGAGGGGGGGTAACGGCGGGGTCCGGGGAGGGGGGGTAACGGCGGGGTCCGAGGAGGGGGGGGTAACGGCGGGGTCCGAGGAGGGGGGGGGTAACGGCGGGGTCCGAGGAGGGGGGGGGTAACGGCGGGGTCCGAGGAGGGGGGGGGTAACGGCGGGGTCCGAGGAGGGGGGGGTAACGGCGGGGTCCGAGGAGGGGGGGGGGTAACGGCGGGGTCTGAGGAGGGGGGGGGTAACGGCGGGGTCCAGGGAGTGGGGGGTAACGGCGGGGTCCAGGGAGTGGGGGGTAACGGCGGGGTCCAGGGAGTGGGGGGTAACGGCGGGGTCTGGGGAGGGGGGATAACGGTGGGGTCTCGGCCCTGGGGGTGGGAGAGCTAACTGTGGGGTCACTCCTCCCCACCTTGGGGCCCCTCCCTCCCCCTCCCCTCCCCCTCCCCTCCCCTCCCCCTCCCCTCCCCCTCCCCTCCCCTCCCCCTCCCCTCCCCTCCCCTCCCCTCCCCCTGCCGCGTCCCTTTCTACCCCATCCTGTGACCGTTCGACGTGTTATTTGGCCCAGTGCAGTGTTTGACCCTGTCTGACCTGTGACCCTCTCTCCCAGTTACGCAGAGCAAGTGGACAGTATGATCCTGAAGGAGGAGTTCGGCCCACAGCTGAAAGGCCTGAGATTGAGTTTACGGACCATGACTGAGGCGGCTCGAGGTGTGTCACCGATTGGCTGGGATTAGCCGTGTCTTTTACACCAGTGTCCGGCACAGAAACAGGCCGTTGGGCCCAACCAGGCCATACCACCGTTTATGCCCCACTCGAGCCTCCTCCCATCTTTCCCCATCTAAATCTATCCCCATATCCCTCTATTCCCTTCTCCCTCATGTGTTTATCCAGCCTCCCCTTAAACCCATCGATACTATTCGCCTCAACCCCTCCCTGTGGCAGCGAGTTCCACATTCTCACCGCTCTCTGGGTAAAGAAGTTTCTCCTGAATTCCCGATGGGATTTATTGGTGACTGTCTTATATTGATGGCCCCTGGTTCTGGTCTGCACAACATCGACCATCGATCGTTTCAGAATCTGCGAAGGCCCTCATCAGGTCTCCCTCAAACTTCCCTTTTCTAGTGAAAGGATTCCAGCCGGTTCATCCTTTCCTGACGGTTATAACCTCTCCGTTCTGTGACTCTGTGCCGGAGCCTCCAGATGCTATTGTATAATCTGCTCTAACCGAGGCTCTGTTCAAGTTTCACAAAACCTCCCTGCTTTTCCGTACTGTCCCTCGGGGAGTGGTCCCAGTCCTTGGGTCGGTCTTGTTAACCTGTGTCGCGAAACATCCCTGGGGGAACAAACCTCAACCAGTTTGTGCGATAGGAGTTCCCTGACTAGCAAAGGGAATGTGATTGGATTGTGTGGTGGGGGTCTGCGTCTGGGCGGGGTCCGTCTCTGTCTGTGATGCTCGAGCTGCACAGAGCTTGGGTCAGACCCCGTCAGTCCCGGCCCTGAGCCCCCCCCCTCGGGGAGGGTATATGGCCCTCGGAGGGGGAGCAGAGCAGGTTCCCCAGGATGATACCGGGGCTGAAAGGGTTAAATCCCGAGGGCAGGCTGCACAGACTGGGCCTGTATCCCTCGAGTGTCGAAGATTGAGGGCGATCTGATCGAGGGGCTTATGATGATTACAGGATTCGATCGGGTGGATCGAGAGAAACTGTTCCCTCTGGTGGGGGGAGTCCAGAACAAGGGGCAGGACCTTAAAATTAGAGCCCGGCCGTTCAGGGAGCACTTCTTCACACACAGGGTGCTGGGAATCTGGAACTCTCTCCCCCAAACGCTGAGGTGCTGGGGGGCAATTGACAATTTGAAGACTGAGATTGAGAGATTTTCGTTGGGTCAGGGTATCGAGGGATACGGAGCGAAGATTGAGATTCAGACCGGCCATCATCCAATGACAACAACAACTTGCATTTCTACAGCGCCTTTAACATAGTCGATCAACAAAATATGACGCCAAGCCACGTAAGGAGAAACTAGGGCAGGTGACCAAAAGCTGGGTCAAAGAGGTCGGGTGCATGGTGACACGAGAAATCTTTAACACCGGCCTGCAGGGGAGAGCCTTTCAGTGGGCACAAGACTCTCCAAATTCCAGTCGTCATGCCGACTCGGTTATACCCAATCAGGAGGAACTGAGATCCAGAGTTCACAAAGACAAGCCCATATAAGGGGGACAGTTGCCTGACTATTACCAACTGATCCCATGAACTTAAACAGACGTCGCCTGTTATCTCAATTGTCTCAGCCTCAAGGTCACCTTTCCTGCCCCTTATCTTTACCCAATCTTTCATTTTCCCTTGTTTCAGGGTTTTAGAAACAGGTTTATATATAAACTGCTACAGACTGTGGTTTTAACATTTTTTAGCTTACATATGGCCCAGTTTCCCATCATGCCTTGCGGTTACAATGGCTTATTACTAACATAGTCACTGACATCTTGAACAGAGTATACTGACTTTCACGTGACGGAATAATACACGATATTCATCACATTCGTACATTAAACAATACCAGCTCACCACATCAGCAGGTCTGAAGGAGCATCTTAAAGGAGGAGAGAGAGGCAGAGAGGTTTATGGAATTCCAGAGCTTGGGGCCCAGGCAGCTGAAGGCACGGCCACCAATGGTGGAGCGATGGTAATCAGGGATGAGCAAAAGACCAGACTTAGAAACATAGAAAATATGTGCAGGAGTAGGCCATTCGGCCCTTCGAGCCTGCACCGCCATTCAATAAGATCATGGCTGATCATTCCATCAGTACCCCTTTCCTGCTTTCTCTCCATACCCCTTGATCCCTTTAGCCGTAAGGGCCATATCTAACTCCCTCTTGAATATATCCAATGAACTGGCATCAACAACTCTCTGCGGCAGGGAATTCCACAGGTTAACAACTCTCTGAGTGAAGAAGTTTCTCCTCATCTCGGTCCTAAATGGTCTACCCCTTATCCTTAGACTGTGTCCCCTGGTTCTGGACTTCCCCAACATCGGGAACATTGTTCCCGCATCTAACCTGTCCAGTTCCGTCAGAATCTTATATGTTTTATGAGATCCCCTCTCATCCTTCTAAACTCCAGTGTATAAAGGCCCAGTTGATCCAGTCTCTCCTCATATGTCAGTCCAGCCATCCCAGGAATCAGTCTGGTGAACCTTCACTGCACTCTCTCAATAGCAAGAACGTCCTTCCTCAGATTAGGAGACCAAAACTGGACACAATATTCCAGGTGAGGCCTCACCAAGGCCCTGTACAACTGCAGTAAGACCTCCCTGCTCCTATACACAAATCACCTCGCTATGAAGGCCAACATACCAATTGCCTTCTTCACCGCCTGCTGTACCTGCATGTCAACTTTCAATGACTGATGTACCATGACACCCAGGTCTCGTTGCACCTCCCCTTTTCCTAATCTGTCACCATTCAGATAATATTCTGCCTTTGTGTTTTTGCCCCCAAAATGGATAACCTCACATTTATCCACATTATACTGCATCTGCCATGTATTTGCCCACTCACCTAACCTGTCCAAGTCACCCTGCAGCCTCTCAGCATCCTCCTCACAGCTCACACCGCCACCCAGCTTAGTGTCATCTGCAAACTTGGAAATATTACATTCAATTCCATCATCCAAATCATAGATGTATATTGTAAATAGCTGGGGTCCCAGCACTGAGCCCTGCGGCACCCCATTAGTCACTGCCTGCCATTGTGAAAAGGACCCATTTATCCCGACTCTCTGCTTCCTGTCTGCCAACCAGTTCTCTATCCACGTCAGTATATTATCCCCAATACCATGTGCTTTGATTTTGCACACCAATCTCTTGTGTGGGACCTTGTCAAAAGCCTTTTGAAAGTCCAAATACACCACATCCACTGGTTCTCCCTTGTCCACTCTACTAGTTACATCCTCAAAAAATTGCAGAAGATTTGTCAAGCATGATTTCCCTTTCATAAATCCATGCTGACTTGGACCGATCCTGTCACTGCTTTCCAAATGCGCTGCTATTTCATCCTTAATAATTGATTCCAACATTTTCCCCACTACTGATGTCAGTCTCACCAGTCTATAATTACCCGCTTTCTCTCTCCCTCCTTTTTTACGATGGTCAAACAGGCGTGAATGGCTGAATGGCCTAACCCTGTTCCCCAGTCTGCACCGGTCCCAGTGTTAAGTGTCAGTCTGCCTGTTTTTCAGAGTTGATGGAGTGCGAGGAGCTTCACACTGTAATCCGACTGGTTCTGAAGGCCGGAAACTACATGAACGCAGTAAGTACAGAATCAGCCATAGGGCTGGGGTACGGGTCCCACACACTCTGACTCTCACTGGGGTACAGTCCCACACATACTGACTCTCACTGGGGTACAGTCCCACACACACTGACTCTCACTGGGGTACGGGTCCCACACACACTGACTCTCACTGGGGTACGGGTCCCACACACACTGACTCTCACTGGGGTACAGTCCCACACACACTGACTCTCACTGGGGTACGGGTCTCACACACACTGACTCTCACTGGGGTACAGTCCCACACACACTGACTCTCACTGGGGTACAGTCCCACACACACTGACTCTCACTGGGGTACGGGTCCCACACACACTGACTCTCACTGGGGTACAGTCCCACACACACTGACTCTCACTGGGGTACGGGTCCCACACACACTGACTCTCACTGGGGTACAGTCCCACACACACTGACTCTCACTGGGGTACAGTCCCACACACACTGACTCTCACTGGGGTACAGTCCCACACACACTGACTCTCACTGGGGTACAGTCCCACACACACTGACTCTCACTGGGGTACGGGTCCCACACACACTGACTCTCACTGGGGTACAGTCCCACACACACTGACTCTCACTGGGGTACGGGTCCCACACACACTGACTCTCACTGGGGTACAGTCCCACACACACTGACTCTCACTGGGGTACAGGTCCCACACACACTGACTCACTGGGGTACGGGTCCCACACACACTGACCCTCACTGGGGTACAGTCCCACACACACTGA